>NC_143048.1:21980714-22136785 GCF_057628025.1 Oncorhynchus mykiss | reverse complement strand
ATGGATCATGATGCAGCTGTAGCAGCATGGACCATGATGCAGCTCTAGTAGGATGGCTCATGATGCAGCTGTAGTAGCATGGATCATGATGCAGCTGTAGTAGCATGGATCATGATGTATTCCAAATTGTTGTTTTTCTGTTTGTTTTTTGTTATGCAATTATTTTGTTCCCTCTCTCAAAGAGACTCACTTAAATATTCACATCCAAAAACATTATGGATTAAATTGTTTAACCAACCAGGGCATTATGAGGATATGACATAGTTTCCAAATGTATTCCCAATCATATGCAGTATATATCTATCTACCCTGCTCTCTCCAGTCCTGTCTATCTCTAAACCTGATGGGCTGAATGGCTTCTTTCCAGTTAGACACTGTACTGCTTGTTTGCATCTGAGTCGTTGGGGAATCCTCATAGAGGTGTTAGATACTGGTTAATCTGACCCCCATACAGGAGACAGAAAGCAAGCACCTCTCACAGCCTTCAATCCACCGGACTGTCAGTGAGGCGTGGGAGGGAAGGCCTGAGCTGGATGTCCTTTTTCCCTAATGTTTGCCATTGACCACCCAGTACCCGGAGCAGACTAGGAGCAGGTGACCTAGGTCCTGACCTCTGTATGTATGCGCTGCCTTTGTACAGAGGGCAAGTGAGAGGACAAAACTTTAGTAATATGTTTTAGTGTTTCCAAATGGGGCAAGAACAGAGGCAAGTTCTAACATAAGTTTCAAGTTTTAACAGTTTAGTGTGAGGTCGGGAGGACAAGTAGCATATATAAGATGTTTGTTTACACATTGACTACCACCCAGCCTTGCCCCGCACATCTTGCCCCTATGGCTGTTAATGCAGATATTTGCAAAATACAAGGGAATTTAGAGCCCACAAAACATGTTCCACCCAGGAATGAAGAGTATCATTCATCGCATTATGCACTTAAAAACACAAACAAATGCTTTTTAAAATCCTAATCACACACTGCACCCACTGCATGTGTATTTTCACAAATCCCCCGCCTAACCTGTCATGCAGACCCAAACCTCAGAACACAATTTGCAGTATATTGATTGAAATCAGGAGGGAGTGGGAGGTAGGGAGTGGGAGGCCTCAGAGCTCTCCCCTCCCTCTCACAGCCTCCTCTCCCAACCCTATCCCCAATGGGTAAAGCAGGTCAGTCATTGATCCAGGCAGGCCTTACTGAGAGGAGAGGCCGTCAGGGAGGCCCTGGGACGTGTCCCAAATGGCAACCTATTCCCTATTTAGTGACCTACTTTTGACAAAAGGATGTCATTTGGGATGCACACGTGGCCTCTGGTTCCAGGTCACTGTCTCTGGTCCTGCTCGGCTGGCTGTTGAGAGGTAGAAAACAGCAGGTCAACCACTCATTGGCTGGATGTATCGCAGTCTGCCTAGGGAGATCAATACATCAGAGGCTACAGGCTACCGTTCCCAACTCCCATGTTCGGTCAGAGGGCTTTAAACGATTTACCATCTACAGGCAGACTCCCAGGGGGACGAATCCCTGTCATGCCTTCTTCACAACTAAACGCGTGGACCATTTTAAGTCCTTACTGATTTGGACACAGAGGAACTTGAAGCTCTCGACCTGCTCCACTGCAGCCCCATCAATGTGGATGCTCGACACCCCCATTTCATGTAGTCCATGATCAGCTCCTTGATCTTACTGACGTTGACAGAGAGGTTGTTGTCCCGGCACCACACTGCCAGGTCACTGATCTCCTCCCTGTAGATTGTCTTGGCGTTGCTGGTGATCAGCCCTACCACCCTTGGGTCATAAGCAAACTTGATGATGGTGCTGGAGTCATGCGTAGCCACACAGTGATGAGTGAACAGAGAGTACAGGAGGGGACTAAGCACACACCCCAGTGGGGCACCCGTGTTGAGGGTCAGCGTAGCAGTGGTGATGTTGCCTACCCTTACCACCTGGGGTCGGCCCGTCAGGAAGTTCAAGGTCCAGTTGCAGAGGGAGATGTTCAGACCCAGGTTCCTATGCTTGGTGACGAGCTTGAAGGGGACAATGGTGTTGTATGCTGAGCTGTAGTCATCGAACAGCATTCTCACATAGGTATTCTTCTTATCTAGGTGGGTGAGGGCAGAGTGGTGTGCAATTGAGATTGTGTCATCTATGGATCCATTGGGGCGGTATGCATTTGGAGTGGGTCATGGGTGTCTGGGATGATGGAGTTGATGTGTGCCATGACCAGCCTTTCAAAGCACTTCATGATTACAGATGTGAGTGCTACAGGACGGTAGTCATTGTGGGAGTCCTTAGAGTTCTTTGGAACAGGAATGATGGTGGTCATCTTAAAACATGTGGGGATTACAGATTGGTTAAAAGAGAGGTAGAAAATTATCGTTAATATGCCTGTCAGCTGTTCTGCGCATGCTCTGAGGAATACTGTCAGGCCCTTCGGCCTTGCGAGGGACCTAATTAAAGACCTTAATCATATTTTCCTCAGAGAGCGAGATCACTCAGTCCTCTGGTCAGTGGGGGCCCTCACACCCGGCAAGGTTGAAGCATGCATAATATGAGAGGCATTGTTGGGCAGATCACGTCTGGGTCATCCATTTTAATCTGTAATGGATTGTAGCTCCTGACATGTGATGGGTGTCGGAACCTGTGTAATATGATTCTACCTTATTCCTATATTGTCCCTTTGCTCATTTGATGACTCTGCAAAGGCCATAGCGGGACTTCTTGTATTTGTTCCTGTCTTCAGCTGTAGTCTTAGGGTTGTCTGCGATAGCTCTGTGTGCAGTAGCCCTCTCCTTTAGCTTAAAACCTCTTAAGGATGGGACTCTTTTTTTACATTTTCACCTAAAATGACATTCCCAAATCTAACTGCCTGTAGCTCAGGACCTGAAGCAAGCATATGCATAATCTTGATACCATTTGAAAGGAAACACTTTGAAGTTTGTGGAAATGTGAAACTAATGTAGGACAATATAACAGATTAGATCAGGTAAAAGATAATACAAACAAAAAAACAATGCGTTTTCTATTTTTTTGTTTTGTTCCATCATCTTTGAAGTGCAAGAGAAAGGCCTTACATTAACATAGGATCCTAGGTAGAATTGAGATTTTGTCCACAAGATGGCAGCAGTGTGTGTGCAAAGTTTCAGACTGATCCAGTGAAGACTTACCTCACTTCACAATATTTTGCATCAAGCTCCTACATTTATCAAATATAAATATACAAATTTATTTTATGCTACATTATATCTCTGGGACCCTCAGAGCACGATTACTAAATGAAAATATGATTTACCTTCAGAGGTGAATGTATCAAACCAGTTGGCATGATAAAAGTGTTTTGTTGTTGTCACGTTCTGACCTTGGTTCCTTTGTTTTGTCTTTGTTTTAGTATGGTCAGGGCGTGAGTTGAGGTTGGCAGTCTATGTTCTTTTTTCTGTGATTTGTGATTTCTGTGTTTGGCCTGGTATGGTTCTCAATCAGAGGCAGCTGTCAATTGTTGTCCCTGATTGAGAACCATACTTAGGTAGCCTGTTTTCACACTTGAGTTCGGTGATTATTTTCTGTTCTGTGTTTTGTGTATTCACCGTACACGACTGTTTTGTTTCGTTTGTTGTCGCTTTATTGTTTTGATTCAGTGTTTTGTCACCAAAGCCCCATATACTACCCACCACTGTGTCCTGTATGCTCTCGATGGCTGGCCCTCACTTCATATTCGTCGCTAAACCCACTGGCTCCAGGTCACCTATAAGTCTTTGCTAGGTAAAGCCTTGCCTTATCTCAGCTCACTGGTCACCATAGCAGCACCCACCCATAGCAGCACCCACCCCATTTTTTTTGCTCCTTTGCAACCCAGTATGTCTACTTGCACATTCATCTTCTGCACATCTATCACTCCAGTGTTTAATTGCTAAATTGTAATTACTTCGCCACTACGGCCTATTTATTTCCTTACAACCATAATCTTACTTCACTTGCACACACTGTATATACACTTTTCTATTGTGTTATTGACTGTACGTTTGTTTATTCCATGTGTAACTCTGTGTTGTTGTTTGTGTCACACTGCTTTGCTTTATCTTGACCAGGTCGCAGTTGTAAATGAGAACTTGTTCTCAACTGGCCTACCTGGTTAAATAAAGGTGAAACAAAATTTAAAAAATGTCCATTGTAGATAACCATCATGTCGTCTGGTTTGTTTGGGATCAAGGGCAACGTGAAAGCACCTGGATGGTTATCAATGTCCCCATCTCTCATCGTAGTTTCACTATTTCACATTGAAGTAAGGAGAGCAGCAACAATTGTGGTTGTCTTGAAAAAAAACCATATGCAGTGCCTTGCGAAAGTATTCGGCCCCCTTGAACTTTGCAACCTTTTGCCACATTTCAGGCTTCAAACATAAAGATATAAAACTGTATTTTTTTGTGAAGAATCAACAACAAGTGGGACACAATCATGAAGTGGAACGACATTTATTGGATATTTCAAACTTTTTTAACAAATCAAAAACTGAAAAATTGGGCGTGCAAAATTATTCAGCCCCTTTACTTTCAGTGCAGCAAACTCTCTCCAGAAGTTCAGTGAGGATCTATGAATGATCCAATGTTGACCTAAATGACTAATGATGATAAATACAATCCACCTGTGTGTAATCAAGTCTCCGTATAAATGCACCTGCACTGTGATAGTCTCAGAGGTCCGTTAAAAGCGCAGAGAGCATCATGAAGAACAAGGAACACACCAGGCAGGTCCGAGATACTGTTGTGAAGAAGTTTAAAGACGGATTTGGATACAAAAAGATTTCCCAAGCTTTAAACATCCCAAGGAGCACTGTGCAAGCGATAATATTGAAATGGAAGGAGTATCAGACCACTGCAAATCTACCAAGACCTGGCCGTCCCTCTAAACTTTCAGCTCATACAAGGAGAAGACTGATCAGAGATGCAGCCAAGAGGCCCATGATCACTCTGGATGAACTGCAGAGATCTACAGCTGAGGTGGGAGACTCTGTCCATAGGACAACAATCAGTCGTATATTGCACAAATCTGGCCTTTATGGGGGAGTGGCAAGAAGAAAGCCATTTCTTAAAGATATCCATAAAAAGTGTTGTTTAAAGTTTGCCACAAGCCACCTGGGAGACACACCAAACATGTGGAAGAAGGTGCTCTGGTCAGATGAAACCAAAATTGAACTTTTTGGCAACAATGCAAGACGTTATGTTTGGCGTAAAAGCAACACAGCTCATCACCCTGAACACACCATCCCCACTGTCAAACATGGTGGTGGCAGCATCATGGTTTGGGCCTGCTTTTCTTCAGCAGGGACAGGGAAGATGGTTAAAATTGATGGGAAGATGGATGGAGCCAAATACAAGACCATTCTGGAAGAAAACCTGATGGAGTCTGCAAAAGACCTGAGACTGGGACGGAGATTTGTCTTCCAACAAGACAATGATCCATAACATAAAGCAAAATCTACAATGGAATGGTTCAAAAATAAACATATCCAGATGTTAGAATGGCCAAGTCAAAGTCCAGACCTGAATCCAATCGAGAATCTGTGGAAAGAACTAAAAACTGCTGTTCACAAATGCTCTCCATCCAACCTCACTGAGCTCGAGCTGTTTTGCAAGGAGGAATGGGAAAAAATGTCAGTCTCTCGATGTGCAAAACTGATAGAGACATACCCCAAGCGACTTACAGCTGTAATCGCAGCAAAAGGTGGCGCTACAAAGTATTAACTTAAGGGGGCTGAATAATTTTGCACAGAGACTTGATTACACACAGGTGGATTGTATTTATCCTCATTAGTAATTTAGGTCAACATTGGATCATTCAGAGATCCTCACTGAACTTCTGGTGAGAGTTTGCTGCACTGAAAGTAAACAGGCTGAATAATTTTGCACGCCCAATTTTTCAGTTTTTGATTTGTTAAAAAAGTTTGAAATATCCAATAAATGTCGTTCCACTTCATGATTGTGTCCCACTTTTTGTTGATTCTTCACAAAAAAATACAGTTTTATATCTTTATGTTTGAAGCCTGAAATGTGGCAAAAGGTCGCAAAGTTCAAGGGGGCCGAATACTTTCGCAAGGCACTGTATAAATATGACTGAGCAACAACAGTAGTGCTGTATGAAACAAGAAGATATTGCCGTTTCAATTGAATAACTCCCTGAATCAAAGCAGTGTCTATCCCGAGGTCTCTGGTCTTGGGAGCTCTGCTCAGCTACAGTATGCAGAGAGTGAGAGGGCTGCTCTCTGTGCTCCTGGGGCAGTTATCTGATCTATCTGAAAGCTGCAACTGAAAAAGAGCCAGTGTGCTAATGAGGACAGTCAGCCACAACACTGAACATCACAGATTTGACATGTGGGACAGAGGAGGAAAGAATCAATTTAGGTCAAAGTGAATGAACTGCTGTATGCATATTTTGAGTTAAGTGGCATGATATCCACAATTAGATTGTTTAAATTACCAGCACCAGCACTTGACATTGTGGGTATAGTACAGTACTGTATATAAAAACAGTTGGAAAACCTCTGTTGGATCAGCTAGGTCTTCAACCATATTGCCTGTAGCCAAGGAGGAAGGCATCTGTCAGAGTTCTGAGGAGACCACTGCGGTGCTGGGCTGTTTCCTCAGCCTCTCAGTTAAGATGTTGATCAGTCAGGGGATGTGTTTTCTCACCGCTGGAGGACACAGCCGGGCAGAGCCACACACCCCTCCACTGAACCTCTATCCTGCTCCACACCAGTCATTGTTTAACTTCAACATGAGGGAGACGACAGCATGGCATCGCTACACAAACCCACACCACAACTCTTTGATGTGTTTTATGGCAGAGGAAAGCCTTATGGGCTGTGCTGGGTCCTCCCTCTTTACTCAGCCTTTCACCCAACCTGCTCTGACACTCCACTCATGTTCCTCACGTTGACGTTGACCAAAGTCTGGTTGAGCTAACCTATAGGGAACAACACTGTAGTGTGAGAGCTTGGGTGTAGACTACCGGAGGGCTCATTTACCAGGCGAAAAGTCACATGAGAGAGAGAAGCCAAAGGACAGTACTGTATAGTACATTGAGCAGTGGCTCCATAACACGTGACTACTCTGCTCCTCTACTGTCGACATGTAATTATCCTTTTCTATTTGAGTGCTGCTGCACAGCCCCAGAGCAGCACGAGCTAGGCTGTTGTTTGAACCCCCAGCGCCAGGAAATGTTGAGGCTGTCAGTATGGCGTTTGGTTATTATGCTTAACTTTGTATAAGGCAGCTCAAAATGAAGCCATTCTCTCTGTGGAAAGCCATTAGTCTGGGGACAGACGGGGGGGATTGTCCTACCCAGAGAACCCCTTGTGGTGAAATTCATACCACTGAAAACATTGCCCACAGCAGGGAAACCTATTTTGTCATGGGAACAATTTTCCCATAATGATAAATAAGTAGCCATTTAAAGAGAAATGTAAATTGGACTATGACCAAATATCCTGGAGAATTGACAGTGGAGTGTATGTGCCATTACACATCACCCTTTGTGTAACTTCATAAGTTTTACTTTTGAGAAAAGAGTTCCCCAAACTATTCCAAAACAAGTGAAGAAAGAGTTTCCTTCCTGAGGGATATTTGAGTTAACGGAGGTAAAAGCTAATTTTCCCCTTCCCTAAACTCCACATTCAACATCATTCAAGCTGAGAGCTACAGCAAACTCCTGGCATCACATCAAAGCAGGGAAAGCGTCTGCCTCGCTTCCTCTCTCTCTGCCCCCTTTCCTCCGTTCCCTCCATCTCTGGATGTGTTGGACCAGAGAGGGAGGAAGGGAGGGGGGGAAGCGACCAGGAGGAGGGCTTTGTGTTGTAATCAGATGGGGCCTGCTCCTTAGACAACACTACTGTGATAATTCAATTCAGACTAGATGCCATGAGTGGGTGCTCAGTATGGGACTAACTAAAACAAGTGAAACACGGTGGGACAAGAGATTTTATTGATACACTTGAAGTGCTGAAAAAGGCAGGAATTTCAGACAGAAATTGCACCTTTTCATCAAGGAAGCAAGAGTTAAGGTAACATTTGCTGTAGTTTAAGACAAGTTGTCAGCCTACGAGACAGCTGAGCCAAGCACTGTATCTAGCGTGGTTTACTGTATTACAAGAGGAGCAGAATCATCAATGTGATCAGTAAAACATTTTCTGGTGGAGAAGGGTTCAGCTGAGAGGCCAAACTGCCTGACAATATTCATGTGGATGAAAGCTGAGAAGTCAGTAGGTGATGCAAACACTCAGACATACTGTACAACGACATAAAGAGTAAATTAGCAGCATAGTGAAGCAAGATGTAAGAGGGTATTTTATTTTAAAAGAGAAATTGAGAAGCACTCAACATATTAAAACATCTTTGCCATCTAGTCAATCAAGCTTAAGTGATGCTCTTTAAAATAATACATTTTAAAGACAAAGTAATACAGACAGAATATGAGATTCAAACCAAACAAAACAATTATTTAGATTCAGAAGAGATTCAACTTTTTAAAAAGTGTCCATAAAATTCCTAAGCTCAACCCCGACTCGCCAACAAAAAGTTGTATAAAACATTTAAGTACTTCGCAAAATACATAACCTTACAAAATGTTCTTTTTTTTAGTTCTTTAAAATCACTGTAAAATATTGGCTGGTATTATAGCAAGAAACCAGGAATTTTAATGTAGAAAAAAAATGACAGAATGGGCTTCTGCATTTTTTACATCAGTATTATTCACATTATGTCATGAATGTTTGATCAAGTTCTCCACTGCGGGTGTTACTGGTCTGATGGAGCCTCTGACTGGTGTATTGCACATGGCTGCTCCTCTTCAACCTCTCCTCGTGACCAGCTTATGTGCTGAGATGAAGATGCACACTGGTGGCCATGGTAACCAGCAGCGCCACACCATTGAGATGCAGTCTGTCCTGAGGCACCCACACGTCATTCTCAGGTGGGAACCAAGGCATAAACCATATTTTAAACAGCCCCCATTCCCGCCTGGGCTGACGTAAAAACAATGCACTTTAGTTCACAGACCTCCGTTAAGCTAATTCACTCCAATGTCTTTCGGTCTATGACATATTATCAACAAATGTTGCTCACATTTTGCAAATATGAAAAGAATTTGGTTCCATTTAACAGGTCCTCCACTGCAAAAAAGCCCTCAGTATCGGGGGAGAAGATTTCAAGAATACAGGTTACAGTACAAAAATGTGGTCCACGTTGAATATCATTGAAACATACATGTTTTTCTGTTGATGTCTTCGAGCTCATCTCTCCCCTACCTACGTGCCTACCTGCCTACCAACTAAGACCCAGCCCTCATGGCTTTCCCTTCACACTTAAGTACACATGTACCATATTGCCTCTTGACAAGACTGAGTGGATTCGATTCAGTTCTACACATTCAAAGACCGTCATACATTAATTAGCACCTTTGACCAACAACGCACAGGAACCCATCTACTGTATCTATCCTCTCAGGACCCCACAGGAGATGTCTTTCAGAGGCCTATAAATCTGCCTGTGACAAATGATTGTTGTTTTTTGTCTAAAGATCATGATCCTCTCATTTATAAGCAATGGCCAAATGACCAACTGTAGACAGCGAGTGATGGAACAATGACAAGAAGAAACAAACTTAATTCACAGCTGTAATATTGTTTGCTGACAATAAGCTTAACAGCAATCTCAAATTCGCTAACCAAGAGCTTTGCATTTGTTAAGGGATCAGTGGGAGATACTGTTAGAGCATGTAAACAGAATGCAGTTGGGTTTGAGAGTGTGATGAGCTCCTTCCAATAGCCTGAGGTTTGCTCTATTCTATAGACCGCTCGTGACCAGAAACGATGGTTCAAACCAGAGCTGAAAACACTAGGCTTAAGGACGCCTTCCACCTCCAGAACATCGCTCTATCCCTTAATATTTACCTGTGCTGCAGAAAAACAACAAAATACAACTTAAAATAAACTCTAGGCACTGTTGATTTCCAAGGCTTTCTGTTGCAGATAGAGAAGAACATTTTTAGAAAACAAACACTTAAAAATAAGAATCAGAAAGTGATGGTTTCTGCATACCAAACACTTAGAATTCTCCTCCATTTAAATATAGTGGGGTCCTCCAACACAACCCAACAGACTAGCAGCTCTAAGTCCTGCAGTGGAGTGGCTGTATGGATTTGGACAGTTATTCAGTGTCTAAAGGATAAGTGTGGTGAAGTTCTCAAGGTAAGTGTCATATCAGTCTCAAGCCTGTCTTTCACCCTCCTTTCCCTTCCGATAAACCGAAAACCAGCTCTCCCTCAGGCCATAATTTTCTGGGGGATCTCTATGGAAGCCTTGAGGAAGATGGAGTTGTCTCTGACATAGTTCCTCTTCTTGATCTCTTCGTGGGAGATGAACTTGGGGTAGCCAAAGCCCAGGGTGCTCTCGTCCAGCGAGTTGCGGGTGCTGCACGGCTTCTGGAAGTTCTTCCAGTTGGGGTCAGGATTGAAGGTCTCTGTAATGTGTTGGGGCTTGGACAGCGACGGGTCGCTCTGGTCCATGATGGAGAAGGTCACCTTGTAGGAGAAGGGCCACTCAAGCAGGTTGTCGTACTCCCCTGGCAGTACCCGGATGTAGATGGACAGGTGCGAGCCCTCCCCACTGCCATTACCATTGAGAAACGCAGACACCTGCAACTTGTAGCCATAGCGATGGGTATAGAAGGGCGGGCTGAAGAACTCATGGTTGTTCCGGAGCTTGGCCTCCTGGAGTTTCCGGGAGTAGTCGCTGAGCTTCCAGATGAGCACTCCATCGTTGCTGACTGACAGCTCCTCCATCTCCCTCCGCAGCTCCAGGATCTCCTGCCGCTGGCGCCCCACCAGGCTGCACATCATGGTCAGGTGGGACTTGGTCGTGTCCTCCAGGTGACGACCGATCGCTAGTTTTGGGCACTGCAAGGAGAGAGGAGAGACTGGTTAGGGAGAGGTCACTGTGTGTAGCAAGGAGGGTGAAACTCTGTATAGTACAAACTCTGTATAGAAATGTGTTGTGTTTAATAATGTGGTACAGTATGCACATCACACTAAATTGTTTTGTCTGTCTGCTGATCAGCTGCTCTTTTGGGAGCCCTGCCATACACATTTGTGTTTGGTGTACTGAACATCTGCACTCTTGGTTGTACTCTCTCGCCTGATGCCTTCGTGGTCAGGGAGAGAGTCATTTATGCATTTGTCAGACCATGTGCATTGCTTTGCACTGAGCTTTCCAAACTTGCTCCCATTTCAAACTGAAGGACAGAAGCTGACAACACAAAGCATGAAGCCTGTTTTCTCTGACTCTGGGAGCTCTCCACATTTTCTCAGATTGACGTCAGTTTCAAAAATAGACCTAAATACGCTGTCAGAGCGGAGGAGAAGTGTGACTCTCATTAAAATAGAGCCTAGAGGCACAGACGGGCAGACAGTGATGTATGTTGGAGACAATCATAGCTTTGGACATAAGTTACTGGGTTTCAACTCCACTGGACCATGAAGCATAATAATCCAAATATCATTTTGGAAACATGCACAAAAAACAACCAGAGAGTGGAAAAATGATCAAACCTGACGTCAATAAAGCAGTGGGCAGTAATGAAAAATCTAACTACACCTCTTGCAAGAAGCTAGAATCAAAGTTATTCTCAATGAGGGTCTGAAATAATAAAAAGCAGCTAGATCGCAGCAGGTCAGCCTTACCCTGTGTTTGCAGCCAGCATCTTTGAAGGGGCAGAGGATGAGGGCACTGCCACAGTTCTCCTTCACGTGATTGGCCAAGTCCTCCCGGGCAATGTTGGGGGTCCCACACTGGTTTGGGCATGCAACTGGAAACCGAGGGCAGTGGTACTGATGGTTCTGTAGGGCAGAAAAAAAAGATACATTTATTATTTAATTTATTACATTATGTACTTTACACAGCAGAATCACTGTGAGTGATTAAAAAATGTTGTGTATCATATTGAACAAATGACTGTCTATTAAAATGTATGAATGGGATAAACAAGTTGATTATGGAGCTGATGTCTGCATCATAAAGCATGTGCTCTGAGAGGGAGACATGATGAATAAACTGTGGGTATGAGAGAAGAGGAGAGTGGGAGAGGTTGGCCGGCCACTGGGCCTGAGGACAGGATGTGTGCAGAGACAGGTGCTGCCGGGGGTGGACGCAGCCAGCACAAACTACGGCTGGCACAGAGAAGTGAG
Organism: Oncorhynchus mykiss; assembly: GCF_057628025.1. NCBI lineage: Eukaryota > Metazoa > Chordata > Actinopteri > Salmoniformes > Salmonidae > Oncorhynchus > Oncorhynchus mykiss. The sequence continues at coordinate 22,124,561 of NC_143048.1, read as the reverse complement.
CACCATGGAAGCCAGTGTTCATGGGCCCAGTGCCATCCTGCTCTACAGAGACTGAGAACCCTCCTTCATCCACGACAGACTGCACTGTTCTTTAATCACACACAGTCAAATAGGGGAAGGACTCATAACAACCCTCCAGAATAAACCTTCAAAACACTTAATTCTCACAGGTCTGAGTTTAGACCTAAATTGGTGCCCAGCCTTCCAATACAAATACTACATTGATGGGAAAGAAAATGTACCCATTAATCACGTGATGACAAATGTGATTGTAAAACAAGACACGCAGGAGGAGAAGTCCTAGAGCTTGTTCGGTCAGAGGAGGTGTGTTGGTGTTGTTGACTAACCTGGATGGTGTCGAAGACAAACTCCTTGCCACAGTACTTGCAGGGCTGCGTGCGTTTGGGACACTCAGCCAGACTGTGCTGGGACAGGAGCCGACGCATCATCCGCGCACCACACTTATTCTCACAGTACACACTCTCCTGGGGACAAATACCCTGGTGGTTCTGGGAGAAAAGACAGGACATTCAAACAGGTCACAACACAGCAGTGACATCATAACCTGCAAAAATACCAGCAAAACTACCAAGCTTTCAGCGCAGTTCATCATAATTGTGACTCTTTTCAAAAAGCTAGGTGTATGTCACACGTCCCTACTTCACAGGAGAGGCATTTTAATGTATTTTGAAACATTCTTATGAAAATGTGTTTTATTGGCAGAAATGCCTTCTGGAACATGTGAACTTTCATGTGCCTTAATAACAAACTTGTATGCCATCTGTAAATAACGAATAAAATTGTTAAATAACGAGCCTAATTGGTTTAGCCACAGAAAAAGTCATGAACCTACCGGCTAGCCATGATTAGCTGAGATAATGGATGGTCTGGACATGCCGAGAGATTAGTTTGTATTGGTCTGCCATGTAGCATGCTTCTGTCTATAACATGAGCTGCTCAGTGTGTGCAGATAATCCTTGCTACTGTGGATTTTTTTTAAGATATCATGGAGAACTGCAAAAGTGTTGCTACTGCTCTCAACATTGCTTCCCTGAATTTAACAGGAGCTATCGACAAAGATCAGTGGGAAGAAGTTGTGACGGACTACTTTCTGGAGGACGATCATGCCATGCTGAATCTCTCTGACGATGAGGAAATCCCTGATTTAGTTAACAACATTTTTCATTAAACCAGACATTACAGAGTCTTCTGATGACAGTGATGGAGAAGAAACGGTGATCAACAGTGTTGTTGTCACGAAAGAAATTGACCAAGTTTTGAAATCAGTGGAATGCACGATGGAAGCAGAGTACTGTATGATTGCAAGCTAGCTAACATTGAACCTAGTTGGTTAGCTTTAGCTACCTGCAGATTCATATATGGTGGCCATCTATGAGTGGGGCTAAGGCTTAAGAGGGTGTGAACGATGCTGAATGGGTGTAGACAAAAAAGAGCTCTCCAGTAGGTGTACCAAGACATTCAAGGGCCATTTTCTAAAAAAGTGGTGTTACAAGTTTATCAACTTTCAAAGCAGAATTACTTTCCCATTGTTCCTCAACTGCAGTGTATGATATACCATTTACTAGTTCGCAGTGTCTACTTTTATACAATGTAAAAAACACAATTTCAAATTTTGCTACATAAGACCGAATCGAGGTGGTGGGTCACAAATGGTCAGATAAAAAAATGTAATTGGTATGCATCAAATGTATGATCCCATTGCCACTGAAAATGAACAAATAATTATCCTATAAAAAGCTTGAGCCATGGTGGAAAGGCCACATTGGGCCTGAATAAAACAGAAAGGCCACATTGGGCCTGAATAAAACAGAAAGGCCACATTGGGCCTGTATAAAACAGAAAGGCCGCATTGGGCCTGTATAAAACAGAAAGGCTACATTGGGCCTGTATAAACCAGAAAGGCCGCATTGGGCCTGAATAAAACAGAAAGGCCACATTGGGCCTGTATAAAACAGAAAGGCCACATTGGGCCTGTATAAACAGAAAGGCCACATTGGGCCTGTATAAACAGAAAGGCCACATTGGGCCTGTATAAACCAGAAAGGCCACATTGGGCCTGTATAAACCAGAAAGGCCACATTGGGCCTGTATAAACCAGAAAGGCCACATTGGGCCTGAATAAAACAGAAAGGCCACATTGGGCCTGAATAAAACAGAAAGGCCACATTGGGCCTGTATAAAACAGAAAGGCCACATTGGGCCTGAATAAAACAGAAAGGCCACATTGGGCCTGAATAAAACAGAAAGGCCACATTGGGCCTGAATAAAACAGAAAGGCCACATTGGGCCTGTATAAAACAGAAAGGCCACATTGGGCCTGTATAAACAGAAAGGCCACATTGGGCCTGTATAAACCAGAAAGGCCACATTGGGCCTGTATAAAACAGAAAGGCCACATTGGGCCTGAATAAAACAGAAAGGCCACATTGGGCCTGTATAAACCAGAAAGGCCACATTGGGCCTGTATAAACCAGAAAGGCCACATTGGGCCTGTATAAACCAGAAAGGCCACATTGGGCCTGAATAAAACAGAAAGGCCACATTGGGCCTGAATAAAACAGAAAGGCCACATTGGGCCTGTATAAAACAGAAAGGCCACATTGGGCCTGAATAAAACAGAAAGGCCACATTGGGCCTGTATAAACCAGAAAGGCCACATTGGGCCTGTATAAACAGAAAGGCCACATTGGGCCTGTATAAACCAGAAAGGCCATATTGGGCCTGTATAAACCAGAAAGGCCACATTGGGCCTGTATAAACCAGAAAGGCCACATTGGGCCTGTATAAAACAGAAAGGCCACATTGGGCCTGAATAAAACAGAAAGGCCACATTGGGCCTGAATAAAACAGAAAGGCCACATTGGGCCTGAATAAAACAGAAAGGCCACATTGGGCCTGTATAAAACAGAAAGGCCACATTGGGCCTGTATAAACCAGAAAGGCTACATTGGGCCTGTATAAAACAGAAAGGCTACATTGGGCCTGTATAAACAAAGGAGGGTCAGCCTGTAAACAGTAACAGAGGTGTTAGTTAGAGGGAGGAAGGCTAACTTTAACCGTGAGACACTACTTCTCATGGACTGAGAGAAAAGCACACAGTATGAAATGTGCACAGTTCTACCTCGCTCCCCTCACGCCAACACACATTCTTTCTGAATACACTGCCACCTTTGAAAGCGAGAGTAATTTACATAATGGGCATTCTGGGGTAGACAATACAAAGATTTCTATTCACCAGGTTGTTTACTTGTAAGTGCTACCCTGTAAAAATATACAAACAAAATTAAAAAGTAGGTCTCTGTTTATTGTTGTTGTTTACCTCATAGGCCTCCCCGGTGAACTCGTTGCCGCAGAACTCGCACTTGACCTTGCGCTTGGGGCAGTCGTGCTGCAGGTGGTCGGGCAGGTCACGGCGCGTCAGCTTGATGGAGCAGCGGTTGGGGCAGGGGATCACATTGAAGGCACAGGTGGAAAAGTGGCCCTGAGGGTGACAGAGGGAGGGGGGAGAGAGGAATGTGTCAGCAGCCAGACACGCAGTATTTAGCATTTAGCCAGGCTTCAGCTAGCAGATAACACAACACGACACACTGGAGGCAGGAGACACAGGGCTCTGGTCACAAAGGAGGTGGCTTAGACAGGAGGAGCAAGGGAGAGGATGAGATACTGTAGAGAGATAGAAAGGTAAAACAAAGAAAAAAAAGATAAGAAAGCCAGGCAGGCAGCTACTGACCTGGAGCTGCATCATCTGTCCGGTCCAGCGACAGCCCTCCTCACTGTGGATGCAGCGGATGGGTAGAGCCAGGATCTGCTGCTCTAGCTCTGGGTCAGGGTAGATCTGTAGCCATGACACAACCATGAGGACATGATCAGCACTGCATCACACTGGGATAGATACGTCTTGTCCAGCCCATCTCCTGTTTCTGTAGCATGAGGCAGGTTGATGTACAAGTACACCCCCTGGACAGGAAGCTAGTCTGTCGCTGGGCCCCAATACATCTCCTTAATGCTGATTATGCTATGGGGACAGAGTGGGGGTATAGTGGCCACACCAATGGCAACACCCAAACTAATATAGTGTGTGACCGAGTTAGACAAAGGGTGTTTGCAGCAGTCTAGTAATGATTATCATGTTGATGCCCAACTAAGTGTATTACTAATACAATGAAGCCTTGACAAAGAGGGTCTGAGTGACCAGCAGCCAAACAACAGAGTTCAAAGTACTAGTCATGTGACATGAATGACGAATGAATCAGTCCCACAGGAATATTAGGAATAACAATGAAACTTCTGTGAACACAAGAATATATACGGCAATGTTTATGGAATTAGTTCATGAAATGTTGAAAACATCAGAGAGAGAATTAGAGTGAGGGAGAAAACCCCATAGTCACTGATCAAGAAGGATGAGGTCCTTCTCTATCCAATCAAGCCAAATCCACTCCCTACAGGACAGTATCCTATGGATTTACAGATTTAGGCCACACACACAACCCATGTGAGGCCACACACAACCCATGTGAGGCCACACACAACCCATGTGAGGCAGCACTGCATGCATCTCCGTCCCTATGGTGCCCAGGCTGCCTTTGTCACATGAGGAGAAAAGGAACTTCCTCAAAATGTCAAAGCTGTCCCTAAAACAAATAACAGCTCAACTGTCGTCACACGCCGTCATACAAGAGGAAGTCTCTTTCTCTATAGGCTAGGAATCAAAACATTGAGATACTATGGTTTTACCATAGCCTAAATACTATTTATACATAAATAAGTACACTGTAAATGTCATGGTCTTGGTACCCTATTAGAACGGTAAAAGTCAGAATTGTAAAAGGTAAATTAAAAAGGGTCCAGTGAATAATGCATTCGAACCAAAAGTAGATCTGAGGTAAAACTTTTCCCTCTCCTGACTTGGCAGCCTTTATTGGTCCATTAACTTACATGAACTGTTATGTCATCGCAAATAAAAGCTGTGTGCTACAGTAGTTTAACTAGTGAGGATGATTTATATATTACATTAACCATGCTGTAATGAACACTGCCTTCAAATCCCCAAAATACATAGCAGAGAAGAGTCTTGCCATCTGAAAGGAGCACAGTACTATGGCAGATCATTGGTGTGTGTGTTGGTGTGTGAGCAGCCTGTGATGTGTGTGTTGTGTTTCAGGTTGGGTACTATGACAGCAACAAATAAAGAATAGGCTATCTGTGCAAATGGACCAATAAAGCAACTATTGTGCTACAGAACAGCACTGTCTCTTACAATCTACTGCAGCATGTACCGCAGCATAATAATGCATGGTGAGTGATTGAAGCAGATAACCGCAATACTATTTCCTACTGGAAATCACATGCGCTGAGCCAAGATGACAAAGAAACCAAATCCTCTAAAGTAAACCTTAACGTTCCCTCATTGTTCCTGCCTGGGAGTCTGCGGGGGACTGCAATAAAGACCTTTTAATAACATAGGCCCTGGCGGATCAGGGAACTAAAGCTCTTTGGAGTGCTAACTTCGACTCTGTCTGTCTGCGTTTTGGAAGAGTCAGTCAGCTGCAGTCTCACAGCAGAACCCATCCCTTTACATTACTGACATTCTGCTTCCTCTCTGACAACAGGGACATATTTGAATGACATGTTGCACTGCCTGGGTGAAATGAGAGCATTATTAGAATTGAGCTGTGTTCAGGGGAGGGCAAGGACAGGGACATAGCGTAATGAGCTGTACCCAGGGAGCTGGACTGTGTCCCAAATGGCACCCTATTCCCTATATACTGCACTAGTTTTGATCAGGGCTCACAGGGTTCTGGTCAACAGAAGTGCACACTTTAGCATGCTAATGTTCTAGTATAGAGCATGATGGGCCTACTGTATGGGAAATTATTTTATTGATGGAAAAACTAGCCAGTGTATAGTAACTGAGATGATGAATTAGTGACCAATGGTATTTTTATTGCTTTGTTAAGTGTTAAGCTTGGGGTACGCTCATGCACAGAGCAGAATTAAGTCCTTATCCTTTCGCTGCACACTGTGGCACAATGGAGAAATCAAGTTTGTAAGAGAGTGATTCTTTCATTACGAATAAAGACTGCCAACCATCTTTCCCCCCAGTACAATCTGATTAAATGCTTAAAAGAAAAGATGGAGTAAGAAGCCAAAAGTTGAATTAAAGAGATTTAAATGTGGTATTCTTTCAGTGGAACCCGGATGAAGAGGTTTAGGAGAGCTACTATTTTAGTGATTTGAAGGTTTTTGCCTCCCTTTTCTAACAGATCAACCCAATACCCTGCTTTTCTCCAGCAATGCAATACTTAAAACATTTAAACACAACCTTTGACTTTGGCTGCTAGGCTGGAGAGTGTTATTACCACTCCCCAGCCGCTCTCCGGTTGTGTAATAATGTCTGCTCATTTGTTTTTCATGGGTACCGTATTAAACTCTAAAACGTTCATGTCAACCGTAGTGTGCGAGAGTTTTGTGCATTGAGAAATGGACCGCCATCAAACCTGACATTCCAAGGGGAATGAGTAGCCTGTGGTCCTTCATTAGCACAATTAGTGGGAATATACTAGGATGGCTAGCTAGCTGCCTGAGCCCTCTGTCTGTCTGTTGGTCTAAGGGTCTGGGGCAAGGGACATGGTGATTCACGGGTCCATGCTGTGTCTCAAATGGGACCCTATTCCCTATATAGTCCACTACGTTTGGTCTAAATAGTACACTATATAGGGAATATAGTACCATTTGGGTCCCTTCAGATTCACATTTAAAATAAGGCCTCATCTCAGCCTGACCAGGACATTCATAATTAGTGTGTTGTATGGGTAAGTTACTGGATAGCCCAGAGACATCAGAAAGTGAGGGTGAATTATGTTGATTGGGGCATGGTTGTAGGCTTAACTATGGTTGTAGGCTAAAGTATTGCTTAACTGGCACACAGATCATGTTCAAACTTGAATGGGTGGGACTGTCAGGGACATGTGAGAAAGTGGGTAAGAGGGTTTTAACCGTACCTTGGCATAGTCCAGGGGCAGCTGGTCCTCTGGGCACTTGAAGACCCCCTCACTGTAAGACACAAGAAGGAAGACATGTTAGTTGCCTTCAAAAGCATCACCACCACATCTCTGCTCTCACACACCCGTCCCAACCACACTGCACTGTACAATAAAGCCAGATGAGTTTCTGAGCCACTGGCTTTTATGTAGTTGCCCTTTCATCTTCCCTCCCTCTAGGGATTTATTTCCACAAATTCACAGTTTTATTACTGGACAGGAAAAGAGAACACATTAGAACCTGAACTGTCTATCCATAATACATTAAGGGCTTCTCTCGCTCGCTCGCCCCCACCCCCGCCCCTCTCTTTCTCTCTCTCATGTCAAAGGTGTTCATTTTTACCCCTATTTTTGAAGGCAGGGGGATGACAAACTGAGCGTGTGTGAAGCGGCTGAAGAGGGCGGTAAGCCTGGTCTTTATACCCTCCCTCAGTAAATATTGATTGCTGATTTGCCAGTGAGGCTGGTGGCTTGGCTGGGCGACTAGCTGCTGCCTCTCTTTGTTCCTCCCTTCCTCCCTCCCTCCAGCAGCAATAAAACCCAAAATAAGATCTCTGAGATCTCTGGGTTTATCACACAGGCAGCGCCACAAAAAAACTCATTCCCTGCCCTGATTTAGAGGCCTTTTATCAAGGGGCCAGATGAGCTGGGTGGCGGTGGCCCTCAGGTAACAACGCAGCACGTCCCCAGTCCTGATGTCACCATGAAATATTCACTCTGGTAAATAACGGAGATGACGTCACTGCAGTACTATAGGCAGTCAGCCAGGCAGTGGGCTCACTGCGTGCTGAGCCCATAGATCTACTGTACAGCAAAGCCAGTCAATTAGTGACACAAAGAGCAACTTTAAAAAGGTAATCAGTGGCTGATCCCCTGAGATGCATTAGGGATCGAACATACCAATAGCGTTTGCCTGCCGAGAGTACTCGCAAACTGACTGCAAACTGATTTTACATATAGAATCGCATGACAATGTCGCCAGTCAGATGTCAACAGCGCGCTGAACGATCGATAGACGAACGGGAAATCCACATTCGGTGCGATGTGTGCACCCTTTAAAAGAGATGTGTCGGTAGTGTAGTGGTGGGCTGCTTGGCTGCAGGCCCCCTGCTGAGCCATAGGGGTGGCTGGGTCAGGGTCAGGGGGATCAAGAGGGTCAGTCAGTCAGTGACATGAGATGAGGATGTACATCCCTTTCCTCGTGGCCCAGTGCACATACATGAGATCGCAATGTCATTATCATAGGCCGCAGCCAGACAGGCATCTTGTTGCAACAATGGCCATATTGATAGAGGTACTGTAACACAAATGGTGAAATGCTCCTTTGCTTTGCATACATTTTCATTGCCCACGGGTGTGAGAGAGACTAAAATAACCTCAGTGTTTTGGGTTAAAGCAACAAGGCCCTGAAGCTCCATCTGTCCTACTACCATGTACTAGGTAAACAACAGAAAGGCATCTTTTAATGAACAAACTTCTTCTGACCTCTCCATTCTCCAAAGTACATTAATAGATTAATGGGAAAACAAACAGCCCGAAGGGGGCAGGGAGGGCAGTGGTCTCTGCTCCCAGGGTCCTACAATGGGTTCTTCCCAAATTGCACCCTATCCCCTATGTAGTGCACTACTTTTGCACTATTTAGGGAATAGGTTGCCATTTGGGATGCACACAATGTGCCTATTGACCAGGGCCCTTGTTACCCTGTAGTCTAGTTGGCCTCAATGTCACCTGACAGAGCCTGAGGCCAATGGGAGTGGACCAGAGACCCAGGGCCATGTGATGTTGGGACACATGATCAATGATCACCCTGCACTTTGCCCTGGCTGGAATGCCTGGCATGTCTCTCCAGCTGCTGTGGAATCAGCTGCACACAGAACAACAGACCAGAGGGGTGACGGGGAGATAGAGGTGAGGGAGGTGAGTTTAATGCATTACGAGACAGCAGTAATTCCAGTCCATTAGGGTCACTCTGTCAGCAGGGAGCTGGAGAGCAATTAATAAACAACAATGCAGCTTTTAAAAAAACATTATTGATCCCCAGGGGAGAGAGCCCAGTCAGCAGAACATCTATGTACTGTGAAATAATTTACTCATCTCCGTCATTCGAGCCTCATCTATTTGATGTTGATGATAAGTTTTAGAGCCACAGGGCCGGACTGCATGACGCAGAGCTGTGGGCTACACCCCAAACAACACCCTACATACTGCACTATTTTTTTTTTACCAGGGCCCACAAAAGTAGTGCACTGTATAGGGAATAGGCGGCCATTTGGGACATGGGGATGTGTAGTGACTGTTTCCCCATATAGAGGAAGGAAATAAGAACAGAGAGAAAGGTGCTCCTTGCTGGACTAGACAGGGGAGATGTAAGCAGTGCAGGAAAGCAGGGTTTACAGCTAAAGACCTACCCAGGCGGCTCCTCTGCTCTACCTGACACAGAGGCAGACAGCCGAAAAGAGCATCGTCACAGGCTGTCAGGATGATTCCCTCCCTGCTTCGCAGAGAAAGACCTGCAGCCACACATTCATCTGCTTGGCCCGCTGTTCATAATGCTACCCGACTCTCCAGCCAGCTTGTTTGTGGAGCACACTGCCACTTTGTGAATGCACATTAGCAGAGAGAGGTGGGGGCATTGGAATAATAATAGCTTCTATACAAGTCTTCCCCTTCTCTTGACAAACCATTTCTATGACTACTTGAAGGCCTCCTTACAGTGGAGTAAGATTGCACTAATTACCGTTCAATGCCCTTGACTACTTCAATGCCCACCTCTAATCACTCAGCACTGTGCAGCTGTGAGAGGATGAACAATATTGTAACACTGAAAAAAGAGAAAAGTCCTTTGCATACATACAGTACAGCCTGGTCACCTGCAGGGTCCTTGCACCCTGTCCACTTGACTCACAAACCAACAACACTACTGATACCAACAGCTTCACTACAACTAGGACACAGTTTCATGGGAGAAAAATACGTGCCTACTAGGATACACAGGGCAGAGATAACAGTGCCTGATTTGTACAAGTCAATGATTATACAGGGTGAGAGGCTGATAAACAACAAACTAACCAATAATGACAAATACAACAATACCGGATAAACACTTATTTTCACTTAATATAATACATCAATAAAAATCAATTTAGCCTCAAATAAATAATGAAACATGTTCAATTTGGTTTAAATAATGCAAAAACAAAGTGTTGGAGAAGAAAGTAAAAGTGCAATATGTGTCATGTAAAAAGCTAACGTTTTAGTTCCTTGCTCAGAACATGAGAAGATATGAAAGCTGGTGGTTCCTTTTAACATGAGTCTTCAATATTCCCAGTTAAGAAGTTTTAGGTTGAGGTTATTATAGGAATTATAGGACTATTTCTCTCTATACCATTTGTATTTCATATACCTTTGACTAATGGATGTTCTTATAGGCACTTTAGTATTGCCAGTGTAACAGTATAGCTTCCGTCCCTCTCCTCGCACCTACCTGGGCTCGAACCAGGAACACATCGACAACAGCTATCCTTGAAGCCACAAAAACTGTGGCCCTATCAGAGCAAGGGGAACAACTACTCCAAGTCTCAGAGCGAGTGACGTCAACGATTGAAACGCTATTAGCGCGCACCCCGCTAACTAGCTAGCCATTTCACATCGGTTACACCAGCCTAATCTCGGGAGTTGATAGGCTTGAAGTCAAAAACAGCACAATGCTTGAAGCATTGCGAAGAGCTGCTGGCAAACGCACAAAAGTGCTGTTTGAATGAATGCTTACGAGTATGCTGCTGGGATTTGATGAGAAATTAACAGGCACCGCATCAATTATATGCAACGCAGGACACGCTAGATAAACTAGTAATGTCATCAACCATGTGTAGTTAACTAGTGATTATGTGAAGATTGATTGTTTTTTATAAGTTTAATGCTAGCTAGCAACTTATTTGGCTTCTTGCTGCCCTCGCTTAACAGGTAGTCAGCCTGCCACGCAGGCTCCTCGTGGAGTGCAATGTAAGGCAGGTGGTTAGAGCGTTGGACTAGTAACCGGAAGGTTGCAAAAACGAATCCCCGAGCTGACAAGGTAAAAATCTGTGATCTGGGAACTGTGAAGCAGCACAAATATAGGCACAGACACATGCATACAAACACACGTGATATAATACACACTTGTACACATGGATTTTGTGTTGTAGATATGTGGTAGTGAAGTAGGAGCCTGAGGGCACACACTTAGTGTTCTAATGCTTTTAGAATTGTATAACTGCCTTCATTTGGCTGGAACCCATGTAGAATGGGGATCCATAATAAAATACAAATAGCGTGTTTAATATAATCAGCACATTAAAATGTCAATGGGTTCCCATCCTTTCCCTGTCTCTCATATTGTGAGAGTAGCCTAGGCTCCACAGCTGTTGTGCTGCAGCACAGGGAGGCCAACATCAGATCCAGCAGGCCCCTGGACCAAAACAGCAGAAGGCCAGATGAGTATGCCCCACAGCTAATTACATGTTCAAAATCACCCCACTTATCTGGTTAGACAACAGCCTTCTCCCCAGCTCTAATTAGGGGCATTTCCCAATTCCCTTCCGTGAGTGAAAGTCCCCCCCCCCCCAGCATCACCCTAGTATTTCCCTGGACCATCCCCCACTCCCCAGACCCTAATTGCACCCCCTCTCTTGCCCTCAGAGCAGATTAAACAGCCATCCATTGAGCCCAGTGATAGTGATGAGGACTGAAGGTCACCCTCCATATGCCTCCTGATAGGCAGACGGCCACTGAGAAAAACAAGACAAAGCCCCCAGGTTTAGTTTGCCTGCAGAAGACTGCAAACGGCCTGTCAGGGACAGTACAGTACAGCCATCACACACAGAGAAAGAGGAGATGGCTCCTGATGGCTGCTACCTCACCGACTGAGGCCTAAGAATGACCCTGAAGCCTGATCTCTTGACTACCAGGGAGACCCCTGACCCTGTTTCCAATAATAGAGGGAATGGCTGTGGAGAGCTAAACAAACGCCTCTCAGAGGAGTTTGAGAGTTCTGGAAAGCAGGACGTCTACGACACATTAACACCCAAAAGAGAGTTTTACTATTACTGTGAGAGGTTGAATGCGACACAAAATGGTACATTATTAACTAAATAGTGCACTATGTTTGACCAGGACCCATAGGTCATTTGGGACTCAGAAGAGGTCTTTTCAAACTCAGAGATCTCATCAAGAAAATGGACTGGGTCGTCTGGCTAGTAACTGTATCAGGCTGGCTTGCTGGTCTTCTCTGGAAGCTTACTCTGAGGTTTTATGTTCATCTTCATGCCAAATCATTTTCTTTTCAAGTAAAGAAGTGGATTAACTATGCTACACAAACAAGATCTTAAATGCCACCAGTTCCCTTTATTCAGGCTTCGTGGCTTTCAGTCTCCCAGCTGATCCCAATTCCATGCTTCTGCTGCCAGAATGTTGGGAGAAAACAGGAACCTTGTTTCATCTCAGCAGGAGTTCCCTTAATCTCCCAAATCCAACAGTTTTTTGTATGTGTATATGAATGTGTGTGTATATGAATGTGTATGTGTGTGTTACAACTCACATCAAATTATCAGCCTGTAGTTTCCAACAGTAATGAGACTGTCATTATAACTGCCCTTTACAAGTCTGCCTGTTGACAGACTCGCCTCCTGTCCAGGAGGTGTACTTGTACATCGAGCTGCCTCACGCTACAGAAACACAACCCTAAAGGCCATTCTGTATTGGACAATATAATATATACACAATAAACCTATCCTATGCAATGCTGAAGGGGAGAACATTTTAACACTTGCCAGTTAAATGAAATGACCGGTCGTCAACTACATGTTCTGTTGTTTATACGATTCCCAGTAGTAGCATTTAGAGATAATTAAAGGACTCTCATGCAAAGATAAAGAGCCTCTAACACATTTGACTAAATATATTTTTATTTATAGAAGAGGCAAATGAGATTAGAGAAGTGATCCGAAGTACAGGCCATATCCACATGAGTGAAGAGGTTTGTAGGACAGTGGAGGGAGAGATGGAGGGAGAGTCATTAGGCAGTGACCGGGTGAAAGAATGCCCCCTAGCCAAAGAACAGTCAGAATGTGCTTCCCAAATGGCACCCTATTCCCTATAGTGCACGATTTTTGGCTAGCTATTCCCTATAGTGTCCTATTTTTGGCTAGAGGCCTATAAACCCTGGTCAAAATAAGTGCACGATATAGGGCAAAGTGTGCAATTTGTTTTGACGCAATCAGAGGGATCTCCTGGATGAGGAATGAGGTGGAGGACACGGGGTGAAACAGGTGTTTCTGTCTATGGAACCCGATACGATGGGAGGGTAATGTTCCCTACTCCAGCTAAATGCTGACTCAGTTTACAGCCTGGACAAAGGCAGGGTTTGCATCCCAAATGGCTGCCTATTCCCTACATAGGGAATACTACTTTTGACCTGGACCCATATGGGAATAGGGTGCCACTTGGGACACAGTGAGGCTTACATCAGCCTTCTTCTTTGTCCCTGGGAGGAGAAGGAACTAGCTCCACTTTCTCTATGCATGAATGACATCACCGGTTAACTCCTCACTACCTGACTGGTTCAGAGAATTCTGGAGTTTAGTCTACTGTAGCATGACGACTTGTGGGAAATTTCACACTTCTGAAAATGAATCAGAGATGAGTTAAAGAGTTCAACAGGATTATGTTGTGCAGAAACCCATGACCTTTGATAGGCCAATCATATCCTTAGGGTTTTTGGGATAAATCCAAACACAGTTGGCTACAGTACTTCACGTGCAGCAAGGAAGCATGTTTGAATCAACATGCTGTGAAGTTTATTTTAGTTTCATTTAGTTGAGTACATACATCTTGTTATGTTTGGACTTTTTTAATCAGGGTTTGATTGACTGATGCATAGAGGACATGCTTGTACAGCAAATGTAATTTGTAAAATCATATTTGACTCACATCATTGGTGTTTGCAATGTCCATGTCCAGTCAGTGACAGCTTAATGTGAACTGACCATGTCTGTATATCTGAAGGTCACAGACATCAGCAAGAGTTGATTCAGCCTTATAGGTATTAGGCCTAGTTCCTCAAGATCCAGTTTGGATCTACAATGTACGTTTTCTGTATCTACTCTAAAAACACTCTTAAGACTTTTCATGAGTCTTTCTACTGTTGTTCTTAGCAACAATAGCACAAATGATGCAAGTGGAGGAAAGCCGACTAGGCCTCATACTACAACGACAAATGTGTGGGTAGTTGTCTGGTAGCGTTTCCATGGCTCTCTTGCTCCTCCTGCTCTCTCTTCAACATACTGTATGTGTCCCAAATGACACCCTATTCCCAACTGGCACCCTTTTCCCTATATAGAGCCATACAGGCCCTGGTCAAAAGTATACCACTATATATGGGAAAGGGTGCCATTACAGACGCAGGTATTGATCATGGGACAGCTCTGTAGAAAGATGCCCAAAGATGGAAGTTGTTTAGATGCAGGGGACGGCACGATTTCACGCCACTTACGTAACGACATTCATTTTTCTTTGCAGTTCTCCAAACACTCAAACACATCTGTCAGCTAATTCACACAGTCCTGGCACGTTCAAAGGTTAGTGAAATATCAATTTGTTTTTCAAATGCCATCTTTGTTTAACAGCACTAACGCAGGCAGTTGTTCAAGGGTAATACTGTGTTAAAGTATATTTTCCAAGGGTTTTAGAATTGCAATAGTGTCAAAATGAAGCTTTTGGATCCTGCTGTGAATTGCATGCATGGCAGTAGCTCTTTTCCCAGAGTAGAGCTTAGGGGAACAAGCTAGCACGTCAAAACTGACAAAAAAAATGGGCAAAGCTATGTTCGCTGACATCCTTGTAAGAAAAGGAACAGACGGCTAGTTCTTTGACTTTTATGATATCAGACGTCTGTTCTGAGCCACAGGCAGTTCCCCGAGAATACATAATGGAATAGGATCTGCACACTGTTCAGGGGGGATTTGAGGTGGTTGATCGGTTTGAATCCAGGAGCGTCTGCTCTACACCGTTAGGATACACTGTGACTCATAGTGGCACAGCTCTGATGCAAGTCCACTGTGTTCCGGCGTAACAGAAAACACTGACTCCCAAAAGCATCCAGAGGGAGGGAGGGTGAGAGGGAAGCATCCAGCCACCTGCCAGGGCACAGATGAGAGGGGGAACTGAAGGAGGGATGGAAGGATGCAGCCACCTGCCAGGGCACAGATGAGAGGGGGAACGGAAGGAGGGAGGGTGAGAGGGAAGGATGCAGCCACCTGCCAGGGCACAGAGGAGAGGGGGAACGGAAGGAGGGAGGGTGAGAGGGAAGGATGCAGCCACCTGCCAGAGCACAGAGGAGAGGGGGAACGGAAGGAGGGAGGGAAGGATGCAGCCACCTCCCAGGGCACAGATGAGAGGGGGAACGGAAGGAGGGAGGGTGAGAGGGAAGGATGCAGCCACCTGCCAGGGCACAGAGGAGAGGGGGAACGGAAGGAGGGAGGGTGAGAGGGAAGGATGCAGCCACCTGCCAGGGCACAGAGGAGAGGGGGAACGGAAGGAGGGAGGGAAGGATGCAGCCACCTGCCAGGGCACAGAGGAGAGGGGGAACAGAAGGAGGGAGGGTGAGAGGGAAGGATCCAGCCACCTGCCAGGGCACAGAGGAGAGGGGGAACGGAAGGAGGGAGGGTGAGAGGGAAGGATGCAGCCACCTGCCAGAGCACAGAAGGAGAGGGGGAACGGAAGGATGGAGGGAAGGATGCAGCCACCTGCCAGGGCACAGAGGAGAGGGGGAACGGAAGGAGGGAGGGTGAGAGGGAAGGATCCAGCCACCTGCCAGGGCACAGATGAGAGGGGGAACAGAAGGAGGGAGGGTGAGAGGGAAGGATGCAGCCACCTGCCAGGGTACAAATGAGAGGGGGAACGGAAGGAGGGAGGGTGAGAGGGAAGGATGCAGCCACCTGCCAGGGCACAAATGAGAGGGGGAACGGAAGGAGGGAGGGTGAGAGGGAAGGATGCAGCCACCTGCCAGGGCACAAATGAGAGGGGGAACGGAAGGAGGGAGGGTGAGAGGGAAGGATGCAGCCACCTGCCAGGGTACAAATGAGAGGGGGAACGGAAGGAGGGAGGGTGAGAGGGAAGGATGCAGCCATCTGCAAATTGAGCTCAAGTCTCTGAGACACCATAATCCATGCTTAAGTGTGTGAGAGGAGGGGAGACTAAGTTTACACTCCCTCACAATCCCTGTTGCCATCTCATTCCATCAATGTGACTGTGCTATAGACATGGAGTCTTCATCAGGGGAACCAGGGCCTTAGAATCTTCACGTAGCCACAACTGCCAACCCAGCAGACCTCGCGATATGAAACCCTTTCTTGTCGACTTTGTATTTTTGTAATAGTCAATCGTTTGAAAATACTGTCAACTGATTTGTTTTATGGTTTCCTTGTTCTCGCTTGAACTGGCTAACCTTGACTGGGGATCTATAGCTCAGCTGGCAGGGTTATGTGCTTCATTGGGTTTGTAATGAATCCTCTTCCAATGGGAAGGACTGCATACAAGGGTGGATTTAACTTTACTGTTTAGCCTACATGTACATGGATGGTACTTGAATTAGATAAATACATTAGCAAATGTAATGTATTCATGGCTCTAAATAAAGGAGCGCCACATGAAATTTAGGAGCAACAGAAAAACATATATATATTTTTTTTTACATTGATTGAGATACAGGATATATTGGGCCTATATGAATTCTAGCTACTTTTGAAGCACATGTTGTGCCCAGGAAACTAATATGTAACACCGCAAACACAGTTTATTATAAAAGCTAAAATGTTGATACAAATACCTGTCATTGAAATTACAAAGTCATTTGTGGAATATTATATTTCTACATTGTGTAAAAGCACTATTTTCCTATTGAGATGCATTACATTGAAAATTGTACACCGTCTCTTTAAAAACGTCAGGTTTTTGATGATGACATGCAAGAGAACTGTCATTCATTTATTGCCATGATCAAAGATGATGGATATACTGACAAGATACATGTCTCTCCGCCCTAACAATGGGAGTCGTTGTCCACAAAGCGGCATGGCGGTCTGTCTAGCTCCTGCCTATCCTTTCTTTTGATTGGTGGATACATCTCATTATTGTAATCATTTTTTGAATATTCGATGAGGGTTTTTTGACGTGAACCACCTGTATTCAATGGAGAGATGCTATGCTACTAGCCTCATGCCATGAATATGCATAGCCATCTAATGCTGAGCGGTTAGTGCTTATTGAGGTCGGTTCAATTATTTAAAAAATAATCATGGTAACACAGAATAAAACAATGAATAAAAGTCCCATGATGGTAGTGACTGCCCATTACTGCTTTTCACTTAACATAACTTTAATAAAATATTTCAGTTGTGTATATTACATTTGTTTTATTTGATGACTTTATTATTTAATTCCAAATCATCATCTCTATAGAGCTGCTGCCTATGCTGTCAGACAAAATCTCTATTTTAGTAGTTCTTCAAAGTTTTATTTATTATTTTTTCACCTTTATTTAACCAGGTAGGTAAGTTGAGAACAAGTTCTCATTTACAATTGCGACCTGGCCAAGATAAAGCAAAGCAGTTCGACACAAACAACGACAGAGTTACACATGGAGTAAAACAAACAGAGTTAAAATAAGTCTATATACGATATGAGCAAATGAGGTGAGATAAGGGAGGTAAAGGCAAAAAAAAAGGCCATGGTGGCAAAGTAAATACAATATAGCAAGTAAAACACTGGAATGGTAAAGTAAATAAGGCATACTTTAATGACAGCTGAATTCCAACTATCAAATCACTTAGATCATGTATTTTCTGGTAGAGATACCACACAAACTAATAGCTGCTCACTATATCCCCTCATGAACTTGCATTGTTCTGTGTCTTCTGTAGTAGGCGTAAAAGAAAGAGACCTGATAAGTAGATGCGCAATGGATTATGGTCATTGTAGTTAATTACCACGTTCTATGAGATAAACTATGTAGAATATTGGCCTGTTGGAAACTACAACTCCCTACTACATTGCACAGTTCAGGCTGGATCTGACATATCTCTAGAGATGAGCTCACAGAAGAAAAAAAACGAAGGAAATGAAATTCTAATAATTGAACCGACGTCGGTCAACAAAAAATAACCGAAATTAAATCGCTCAGCACTACTATCTTGAGGCAACTCCGATATAAAGTGTTTTTTCTCTCAAAGATACCGGGATGTCACGTGTCCTACTTATATCAGTACACTCGTAACAACTTAAGCATTACGAAACTTCTATTAGATCAAATAAACCTCATCTAGCAAAACACTTGCTTGGTGGGCAAAACAATGAAGAAGAAAAACAGCACATGCTGGCGGGAGACAGATTTTTTGCCAAATCGGGCAACAACAAAAAAAATGACCTCTGGATCGTTCAGTCATCCCTGCGGAAAAAATGGATAGGGAAAGAATAGGGTTTTGGAATAAATGCCAAAATAAGGTCGGAGGTCAACACAGACTTAGGAGATATTATGTGTTCTATGAGATAATATCAGTCAGGTAACATGACCTTTATGAATTATGAAGCCTTTGTGTTTTATATGGTTTTTTTTATTACATCAATTCTTCAAAATAAGTGACATTAGCTGATGAAGATTATCTCATAGAACAAAACGTATAAGATCTCCCAAGCCTGTGTTTACCACAGACCTCATATTCAGCGTCTATCCAAAAACCATACAAAAACTCCAGTCATGTCCCCCATAGGCTTTGTCCAACGAACCATGGCGGAGTTAGTGCCAAAAAAAAAAAACACCATTACTATTTCTCTCTATTGATTTCCTGAAGAAGCAATCCCTTTTCCATTCCTTCTGAGGCCCCAAATGTTTGGATATAGTGGTAAAGTTATGAGATAGTTAGCCAGCCAATGAGGTAAAATGACTAAACAAAGTGTAAACAAATGGTTAATGCAAGTAGTTGTAGGATGACCCACGACATGGTTTATGAATGGAAAGTTTTGTCCCAGAGATCCGCTATAGCAGGGTTTCCCAAACTCGGTCCTGGGGCCATCTCCCTGGGTGCACATTTTAGTCACAGATAGAACAAGGAGACAGATATTTCTGGATGTATAAACGTGAAGCATCTGGTTGGCATGTCCTCTCACTACCAAATATGGTAGATGGAACGAGGTGGATTTTGGCAGACATTCTGCAAATTTTGTCATTGATTAAACATTTGATCTCTATACAGTTTTTGGTTCCCAAAACGAAAAATATGTTGTGAACAGAGTGGACTAAGTTTTGTAGACTTTACCCTTTGCAAAAGTTTGTTTTAAATCACGCTGTTTAGGAGTGCAATGGCGAATTTAGTTATTGCACACAACAGAGTAGGCATTTCCTAACGGAAATATGCAGATGTATACCAGAACGCGCCAATAGGATATTGCTAACGTGTGCTTGGCTCTTCCCACCTCCTTGCTTGTTCTGACCACTATGACTAATTTGTTCCAATTGGAAACAACAAGCTGTGGTCTATCTTGGTTTATCTTTGTTTAGTTTTTTGCCCTAGCACTACACACCTCATTCATAACCAACTCATCTGAATCAGCTATGTAAAAACATGCACCCAGGGGGTCCCCAGGAACGAGTTTGGGAAACTCTGCACTATAGGAAGATAAACATTGTGCCGGTAATATGGGTCAGATCTTTTGACATGGTTGGGTTAGAAGCATGCTGTTTTCTCTGTAGTAAGGGTGCAACCACGACGCTAACGAATCTGCACTCGTTTGTTTCTCTAGGGCACTCAAACAATGGTGCAGCGAAGCCTTGTCATTACAACAATTACTATCTGAGAAATTTTTTTCATAGTCTCACAGTTGTCCCAAAATAAAACTCCTGGTCGCACAGGAAAATATTTGGTTGGATATTTCGGCCAAATTGGTCAAACTTTAGAGCCCTGAATGCGTTCCCAGATCATTTTCCCAACCAAATTCTTCCCAGGATTATATTCTGCCTGCATGAAAGAGGTACAAAAATCAATTCAATTTCATTAACTCCTGCTGATCTGGGTCCAGGGTGGGGGTTGAGATGGAGAACGGTTCCATCAATCCTACTGAGAGCTAGCTGGGCTCTGGCTGCATACCACGCATGACTGCAGCCGCCCTCATACTCAACACACTCACAGCTTAGACAAAGTATACACAGCCAAGAAACCCCTTAGAGACACACACTGTACACACACCACCATGCAGGACCAGCAGTATCACTGCTCTGAGCAGTTCAGTTGAATCCATGAGAACCCATCTAAGAATGGGGGCTTGATGAGAGCATACAAATTAGAAGCTTGTCTTTGATCTTTAGTTTGAGTTGCATCCCAAATGGCACCCTATTCCCAATATAGTACGCTACATTTTACCAGAGCCCTATGGGCCCTATATAGGGAATAGGGTAACATTTGAGATGCACCCAGGGTGTAGAGATAGTGGAGTGGGGTGGGCTGAGCTTCTCACAGGGCTTGGCTACCACCAGGGGCCAATGAAGGTCCTGGGTTTGATATGGCACACATGTGAGAAGGAGCCACTATCCTCTGAAGAAGTGTTAAGAGCTCCTGTCAAGGTATTAGATGTGTGAAACACCACACTCTTGTCAGTACTGTTTGTTCCTGCTCTCTTTACTACCATCGCAACTCTGGTAAACTGGGGCACTAGAAGAAAGAGTGGAATTTTCAGTTTACACATATTGGACTCAAATTAGTGTACACACACAGTAAATTAATTTCCTCACACACGCAAATTTGAGCCGTTTTGATGACAGATCTTATTGTAGCTTTGCTTCAGGGGGCAGATGTCTGCTGTGGGGGTGATCTGCAATGCGCGAGGCCTGCTGCCTTTGAAAAGTTGTGGTGCCGCCACAGTAATCCTGAAGAATGCTAACCAACGCTGGGCAGAGGGGCTCAGAGACTGGTTTATGACTAGCCCGGGTGCTGACTGGCTTATTAAAAGAGGCACTTCGTCTTATCACACACACATAGCATAGGACTGAGAGACTGTCCTGCCATCACTCCTCAAACACTGAGGATTTGTTCCAATTGACAATCTATTCCTTATGTAGTGCACTACTTTTGACCAGGGCCCAACCCGAGTCAGCTACTGGAGCCAGAAAGTAAAGCATACAGCAACACAGTAAATCTGAGAGGTAAAGGTAACACCCTGCCCCCCTCTCAAACTCACAGGAGGTATTCAGACTCCTCTTACAAACGCTTCACTAATCTCAGGTATTCACCGTCAGGATATCCGGCAGATGAGAAGAGTGCAGGTTTGGTCTTAATCCTGAGGGATGAGAGAAACAGAAGACTACTATTCCATCCCTGGAGGATAAAGGACTGCTTCTTAAAGCACTGCCTGTGATTAGCTGGAGGTATCAGCTCCTTAATGCAGAGGTGAGATGGTTCCTCGTTGGGAAATGAAGTATATTTGAGACCTCATGGGACAGCCTACTTTAGGGATAAAGACTGCAGCATCCCTGAGAGAGTAAGTCAATCCACTGCACATTCTAACGAAGGCAAAAAGCTTTAAGACTGCCCAAGATTACAATTGAACTTTTCACTACTTACCACAAAAGTTGCCTTGATACTTATGACCAAAACTGAAGTATGATGTAATAAGCAGACACACAGTATACCGTAGAGGTTTCCCCCAGAAGGCATCCCACCACCAAACAACACAGCAAGAGTACTGTGAGTAGAGCATCTATCAACCTCTAGAAATGAATGTTTGGCGAAATACCAAACCTTCGAGTCCATAGCTATAAACCAGGCCCAGAGATAATACACCAGGGACACAGAGTACTGAGAGTGATGAATAAGCCCATGGCTAGTTAGTTTCCTCCATCCGCATGTATCCCCAGAGTAATCTTCCCCCTGAGCGCTTGTAAAGAGTTTTAAAACCACACTGAGATCGGTTACTCCCGAGCCGAGACAAAAGGTTCTCTCCATAAAGTATTACTGGCGGCTGGCCAACTACAGGTAATATATCTATCACAAGCCACTTAGCGGTTTAGTTTCTAAATTAGGCATCCTTGAAAATGTTCTTAGTCCAAGGCGCTACACTACAGTCAGTGCCACTTGTGACAAGTGACAGTTCATTGACCTTCCAGCCAAGTTCATCTTGATTTACCTGCTCCCTGACATGACAGAGCACATTATACTATCATCTAGTCATTCTGTTGGTAGAGCACACTCCTTAGTGACCATTATTCTGTGCTCACTGAGGCATAAGGTGAGTCAGGCAGAGCCCCTTTGATTGCCTGGACAGCCAAGCCATCTACTCCATGGTGTAGTAGAAACCAGTGCTTCATCCATCACTGAAATAATGCACTCATAACAGTGACTGTTGTTCCTACTCCTCGCACAGAGCAAGGATGAGTCATAAACAAATGAAAAATAAAAATTGCACTTCTCTTTTCCTACTAGCACAGACTTTGCTGATAGCTACTTTGAGGAAAACTTTACTTACACCGACTGTGATATGTGGTTGTCTCCCCCTAGCTATCTTAAGATGAACACACTGACTGTGAGTCACTCTGGATAAGAGAGTCTGCTAAATGACTAAAATGTCAATGTAAGGAGGTCCTACAGAAAGAGAGACTCCACCGAGGAAAGCAGACAACATGATCTGAAGTGTCCTGACCCTCTAACAATGTGTCAACTTCTTTTGTCACACTGGTCCATTGAAAGGTTTAGGCGATGTTTTTTGTCAGACACAAATTATGGAGAACAACAATGGCCTGCATACAGGATCACATGGTGGCAGGCCAACATTAGCACTGTGCTAATCCATGGAGCTGGTGGCTAAAGGCGGATTACCTCACCAACTCCATACTGCTTCTCCCCAGCACACTGCCACAGGGACAGCAGGTGGGTTGAACACATAATCCCTCCCTGCTACTAATAATATCTTATGGACTACAGATCTTTTGATTAGTCTGCATCTGCTCTCAAGCCTGCACAGAGACATGTAACATGTAGCAAAATGCTAGCGTTGGCTAAAGATGGCACTGGTGAGACTTATTTTTGTATAATAACCTTTCATCACTACTCAGTGCCTTCAAAACATTCACTGTGTGATATATATCAGCAGAATGCAATAAAATGCTTTAAAAAAGTTTTAACCTTTATTTAACTAGGCAAGTCAGTTCAGAACAAATTCTTATTTACAATGACAGCCTACGTGGGTTAACTGCCTTGTTCAGGGGCAGAACGACAGATTTGTACCTTGTCGGCTCTGAGATTCAATCTAGCAACCTTTCGGTTACTGGCCCAATTCTCTAACCACTAGGCTACCTGCTGCCCCTTTGGTGACAAGGCTTGCAGTGAATTAATTAACATCAAGCTATTCATACCTTGCTTCTATGGCACATCAATAGATGAGGAGTAAGTTAGACAAACAAGATCAAATTGAGGACTGATGAAAGCAATACTTTTTTTGTGTCTAACCTACATGACCTGTGATTCACCACTGTGCTCTTGTTTCATACTCAATGCCCACAACAACCATAAAGCCTTTTGTTGCTTGTTAAGACCAGCGTGGTTCATTGCAGGCTGTATTTATGTCTGGAGGGAACAATGGAGGAAAGGAATGCCCTTCTTGTCACCTTTTAGGAGCTGCTGATGCAAAAAGGAACAGCACCAAGTTCAAGTTCCAAGTTGCTCTCCTTTCTTCACCATGATAGGGTTTACATAGAATATAGGTGATCTACTGTGCTTAGTGCTTTATCCATAAAGATTGGTCTATTATTTATGGATTTACCAACAGTGAGGTCAGAGGGTTTGTTCTCTGTCCCTTGATCTCACTTTCTGAATGTACAGTAAGCCTATGTGGGTGAGTGAGATACCAGGATTTGTGTGTACACTACTTTCATCTGTGCCGTGTGGGAGGCTTAATTTAGCTCAATCCCAACGGAACATCTGTGGAAAAATTCTGCCACGCCTTTAGTGTTGTTGAACCCTTCATTAGCAGGTTGAGTAAGAGAAGGAGAGATGTTTCAATCAGGAAAACAACAAAGATTCCCCATGAGAAACAAATAAACAAAACTATAAACACCAATTGATGAACCTTATGTCCTAACATGCTTTCAAGGTATAACTTGTAGATAAGTAATCACCATGTTATCAGTTCTGTTCAACTCCTCCATAGAAGTAAAGCTGTGAGGAACTTGTGTGAGGGCGTGGTCATCTGAGGAGGAGTGCAAGGTGGAGAAGTTAATGATTGTGGATTCACCCTGTGCCTGCCTGCCTGGCAGTGTGACCTGCCTCTGCATGAGTAATAGTCTGAGTCCCAAATGGCACCTGATTCCCTACATAGCGCACTACTTTTGACCAGAGCCCATAGCTCCCTGTCAAAAGTAGTGGCCTATGAAGGGCATAAGGTGCCATTTGGGATGGACACATTCATCATTGCGGCGGATGGCACAGAACAGAACCACGCGTCTTCTCTTCCCTTGTCTGTCATGAGTCACTCATCACAGGCTTCCTCCTTGCTCACAGCCACAAAACTGTCCAAAATGTCTACCTCGCCTTCTTCAAACTCCCTCACTAAATGCTGCTTGCTTTCAAAAGGTGATCAAAAGGACGCCTTACCCTGGCACTTTTCTATGGTGACACTTCAGAGCAAAAACAGCCTTACATAATAATCATTTATATTTCTGCTCTACCTGCATTTCCATTTATCTGACATTTAGGAAAAAGCAATTTTTCTTGTTTTGTCAGTAAGCCAATTCATTTCAAGTCAGTGTGTCTGAGATGTGTCACTGCTGGTGACAGTTTGAGAGGGCCCTGTGCTGGCTGTGGCCATGGTAACAGTGAGGGAAGGTGAGGCTCTTTGTGTGAGAGAGAGCTCAGTAAGCAGACAGGGGGCTGCCGTCTGTGGTCTAGCCGGTGACGTAAACGTGTGCACACACACGCGATAAGGCCAGAAAGCTCGTCTCCGGACATGCTGTGGCTCCTGTTTCCCTTATCAGCCTGAATCTGAAGCCCACAAACATTCAGACAGAGACATAAAATAACCTGCCAGAGAAATCTAGTCATCTCTTTCCCTCCGTCCCCTTCTCCTTGAGCCATACATGTTTGAAACCAGCATTCAGCTGCAGCTCAAGCTGCTGTCCATTCCTCTTTTTGAGGATGTATTTTCTTTGTTTAGCCAGGCGAGGCAGTGACGTCAAAAATACTCCTTTGTGTCGAAACACCTAGAAGGCAGTGCTCCTGTTGTATGCATTCTTTAAACTGCTCATGTTGCCAGGAGTGACAACATTGAGGCATTTTGCTTTTGGAATCAGAGACAGAGAGAGTGCGACGAGGGAGAACGATTAGCCATGTGAATTTCACTAAACATAAACAAAGCACAATGGCCCAGTTTAGTGTTACACTATTTGTGTACATAAGTCTGGCCCTGCTTTCTATGACTGTAGAGAGGGAGAGAGCTAAAGGTAGCAAGAGAGAGAGAAAATTCAGCAGGTTTCTCTTGTTCAACAATATTGATTTACAGGTCCGGATGATGACTGAAAGGAGCGCCACTGAACAAAAGCCAAATTGAAATGGGAAATTAATTAAGAAATGAATGAGACGAGAGGCTGCAATGAGACAAATGCTCTCTCATCCTAAACAGAGCGGTAGTGAATGATGCATCTGGCCACGAACGTGAGCTAGTTCCTTACTCCGCTCGGCTCTTTCATAGGATCAATAGCCCATCTGTGCAGGGGGAGGAGAAGGGATGATTGGAGGAGGCTGTGCATTGTGCCTTGTTGACATATCTGAAATGAGCTGTGAGAGAGAAGGGAGGATGCCACACAGACAGAGAGTGGTGGTGGTGGATGGTCATTGGGGTTTTAGTTAGTTGTCCAACACAGTAAGTACAGCTAGCTGATGTTAAGGTAGGGCAGGAAGGAAGGAAGGGAGCCATCATCACAACGGCCCTTTCACTGGCCAGGGGGAGCGGGCTGAACGGAAAGGCTTAGGGTTGAATGGCAATGACCTTAACATTGAAGGAGCCTCTCCCGAATAAATTACTATAATTCAGGATGTGTGTGTATGCTTTTAGTGAAAAGCTTAACTGCTATGCCAACACCTGTTCTGGTCTACAGTGGACCCTTTCACTAAGACAGGTGCCTTCCCCACGTTCCAGTCCCACTGGCCAGCTGCTCTCCTTTCAGAGCCCAGACACAGATTCTTCACATGCCTGGGCCTCCACTCAGCAACCAGAACCAATGGTCAGTCAGTCAGTCAGTCAGGTCAGTCAGTCAGTCAGCTGCCTGCCTGCCGCTAATGAGCCTCTCACAAATCAACTACCCCTCACAGACACGCTTCCAATAGCTCTCATGACTACTGGGTTTAATAGAAAGTAGTCAGTAGCCTCTCTTGGGGAAGAAATTGTATACATTAATTAATGCATTATACTAGCTTAATATATGTGGGTGTCTGAGCATGTGTGTCCATGTGTTCATTTGCAGAGGGGCTGTCAGCTTTACAGCCAGTGCAGAAGTTTCTGCACAACACAGACAGTTTGGGGGAAGTCAATTAGCTCAACAGGGAGCAGTGCGGTGATGTAGCCGAGCAGTGGAATGGGGTTCGAACAGCTAAGCACAAGCTGTGCCATGGCCAAGCAGACCCTCCCATGTCCGCTGTGTAACCTTGAATTGGTCATTAGGGTAATCTGCCTATCCATCCACCTCCTAACAGCCCTCATCACTTCCCAGTTCCCACAATCTTAACCCAGACTCTCTCCGCTGTACATTGTCCATTAATCCTGATGTAGTCTGACGTGAGGGCTAGTATGTTTCACAATAAACACCCTACATTAGCCCTTTCACATTACATGCACGTGTAGGCACTGGCCATGCTGGGAGGGCTGCCAACTGCTCAGGCTCCAGTGACAGGGCTGGGACTGGCAGCTTGGCCCCAGCATGCTCTCTGTGTGAGGGGCAAGGTGCTCCGCTGCATAACTGGAATGCCTACCACCTTTGTTAGCCTGAAGAGCTGCCAGATTCCGAGCTGTTTGAATAAGACCTCCTATAGCCATGGACGAGTCTCGGCAAGTCCCAAACCTGCTCTAGGGATGCTTCATGCACACTTTGTATAAGACCAACAATGTTGATAAAGAGAACTGGGAAGATAAGAGCCTTGATGCAGGAATGTGTCAGCGCATTTGGAGAGGCTAGACAAGAATTTTAAGTGCTTTCCCTCTTTGAGAGGTGTGAAATTTTGTCCTGAAAAAAGTACATAGACTTACTCACATTTTCCTAGCTTAGACCAACAATTAGCATCACGAAGCCCTTACGCCAGTGACCAAGGCATAGAAAATTACTATTGCAGAAAATTCAACCAAATGACCCCTAGTTCCCACTAAGGGAGTTTGACAATAGCAACTGGGCCGTCCAGTCCATGTGGAGAGAGTCTGTGTGAAGGAACTCTGCAGCTGTGCGAAACAGACCAATAACGTTCTCTCAGTGATGTCATCACAGCTGGACGTCTAAAGCCCCTCAGCTTCCTCCCATGAGACCCCATACAATGACATCATCCTGCAATGTCCTGGCTCACATCCATATCACTCCTCTCATGGTACAGGGGGTCTTATGGGAAAATGCTTGGAGAACAGTAAGGCTTATGTTCTGCCAAGGAGCTGAATGAAAAAGATGGTGCCCTAAAGATAAATGGATGGGTGACTTCAGGTTTCAGCATGCACTGTATATCACGCCATGTGAGTGACACACAAAATGTTCAGTGAGTATACAATACTCTCTCAACCACATACACTCACGCCCAGCCACACTCACACGTAAACACAAGCACACATCATCACCTTTGCAAGTGTAGACGTTGTTTTACAGTCACACCCACAACAGAAACCTCTTATCAGGGCAATAGAAACATCCTGGTGGTGTAAGTTCCATACAGGTTGACAAAATACAACCTTGTTGTTTTGTTGTTTCAGTGAGGTCATCCATTACAAACAACAAAGGATTAATGCATTCCCCAGGTTACCTGAGTTTGCCTAATTCTGAAAAACCTAATGGAATACAGAATGAGTATTTTTTTATTGACCATATCTGTGAAGGCCATCAAATCAGTGTGTCCATGTACAGTAACGACTACTGTACCAGTTGATTTGGGTGAATGAGCACCATATAGGTCATGGAGTCATTCTGAAGGGCAGAGCTATAATTCATACGGTATGTGTAACTGACATGTTAAACTTGAAAAGATCAGTGGACTTTCACACAATGGATCGCTTCAAAGTCCATGCACGTGTGAGGAAGTACTGGTTTAGTTTCTCTCAATAGGGATAGCCTACATTGGGATATTTCCATGTCAGGGTGTGTCCACCCTGCCTCTCTTTTACTGTATATCAGGTACTAGCTCTGGGGTAGTTTCTCTAGTTTCCCCTAGGTACAGATCTAATAAATCAGCTTCCCCTCCATCAATCCTAACCTGAACCATTAGTGGGAGGAAAATACAAAACTGACCCAAGATCAGTGTCTAGGAGTCACTCCTTTGTATGGGCTACTACTGCCTCAGTGTTTATAGCCAGATTCTAGACTCCACCATTCCCAGTTTATCAGCTGGAACAGCAATATTCAGCTTTGAGAGGTCTTCGCCACCCACCCAGAGAACAGAGTAGAGCAGAGTAGAACAGAGCAGAGGCCTGGGGGATTTCACTCCGCTAACTAAACCCCCTTCAGCGAAGCACAGTGAACTACGTTGTGCTCAGCAATAGACGAAGCAAAAATCCCTTTCACTCCGCATCCCCTTCTGTATCCTCGTGTGCCATACATACATAAATGCCATTGGACAACTTTGAGGGTCTATGAAGGCCTCTGTGAAGCGACTATAGGATGCGTGTGGGGCTGGGGACTGGAGATCCTCATTCACTGAGCCATTCATTACTAGTCCAGCTGAACCCACACACAAACAAACACACACGCTTTTTCAAAGGCCCAGCTGCCAGAGCAGGCCTGGCTCACACACAGAACTGGGCACCAGTACTCCCCAACCCCATTTAGTCCTTTAAGAAACACTAGATAACTCCCTGGCCAAAAGTGCCTCTATTCTGCGTTCCCCTATCAATCTGCACACACAATGGACAGAAGTCAGTTCATCTGGCTTTAATGGAGACCAATGTTACTCACCCAGATTCCCTCCCTCTCTCCGCTGTCTCAGACCACATCAATCATACCCTTTTTCTTCCCTCCAAACTCTTTCCTCACTGCAATAAGCTTTTTGTTTACTTGCTGCAAACTCTCTTTCCCAGACTGCAAAAGAGATGGAAGGAAGAAGCAGGATGAGGAAGGAGAGAGGAAGTAGGAGGTAGCGGAGGCACTGATAATGCTGGTGATTAGGGTTGTCCCAGACTAAAAAAAAATTGGCATCCTGTTCTTTTGACCAATAAGTTGATCGAAATGTTTAGACTTATTTGTCCATATATTGACATACCATATGTGTTTGAATAAATCAACTACATATGCACAGAGCTTGTCTGATACTTTAAGCACACTGTTTGATTAAATAATTAAGACAAATGACTCAAGAAAGAGTCCGATGTTCACACAGTTAAAAGAAATGACGGCGAGTGCCTGTGTGATTTGCGCACGTTGTTTCGCTCTCCTCCCTACTGCAGCGAAAAGGCACAACAGCAAGTGTTTATTGCGCTGTCCGTGCTGAAGATGCTACATCATTTCAGCCATTTAGTTTCTTCCATGTTTCTGACTGAAAAGTTCTGTTACGGAAATCCATCATTTGTTTACGAAAAACATTCCATATTCCCTCAACCCTTGCTCTCTTTACGGGGAACATGTAAGTGTCGCATGCATGTGACCAATAGGGCCTGACCTATAGCCTATGATAATCACATAAATAAATTGGTTATAACAAACTCCCAACACAATAATGTCGACAGCTAAATGGATGGGGAGGACGTGAAAAATAAATTAGAAACGGGCAAATGTTTCCTGGTTGCTCAGGAGGGATAGGGGAAGTCCGATCTGTGGAAGACATTTGACTACTGGATATCAAGAAAAAGGAGGGTATAGGAGCAAGCGTTGCCTGAGTATTATGTGTGACAAAGAGTAGCAGTTTGATTACAATATTATTCTTTTTTTTGTCCATTTGGAACAGTGTAAACACTCAATAAGTGTACCAGAGAGTCTGTTCTAACAAAAAAATAAGATAAAGCCTTTATTACAGCAGACTAGAAACAGTTGCATGCATTTGTGAATTGCGATTTATTTATTGTTTAGGCTAATTATTCAAAGCGCCCTTTGTTATTTAATTTAAAAACTAAAATGCTTGATTTCATTACAAAGCATGAATGTCTCGTATGCTGTGTAATGGCATGAATGAATGAATGAATGATCTATTGATTGATACAGTAGCCTATATATTGAAAGTAAGTTACGGTATTAAGAGTAAACAGGACTCTTAGGCCTAGAGCTCGATGGTGGTTATACAAGGCTAGTATACAAAGACCACTAATGATAACGACATTACTGATTATTATAATGATGATCTTAATAATAATTGTAAAAATACAAATAAGGAGATCAAGAAAAAGGGGGGCATAGGAGTGAGTGAGAGCTGCATGCATTTTATGTGCAATTTTTCTGCCTGTTTGAAACAGTGTAAACATCACTAAATAAATTATAAGCAATACCAGGCTGTTCTAACGAGAAAAAAAATTATAGCCTTTATTACAGCATAGCAAAGACTAAAAACAGCCAAATCTGTGAAATTGCTTTATCCGACATTTTGACTTTGCATGAGGCTTGGTGCTCACGGAATCAGCAGGCTAATAAACAAAACTGAAACAGGCAAATAAGCAAGATCGGTCTTATTTCTGTAGATATATATGGATAATTGATAAAGCCAGGCACATTTAACAGTTCGGCTATTGATTATAAACCAAATGAAATGTCCTGTGTCCTCGTCTCTGCTGCATCTGCCTCCCCCGCATTGTTTTCAATCGCAATATGCTGGTTAACTTTGCTATTATGCACATAGCAACATAGGGAAAGGTGTCAATTCTACAGCGCACTGAAGATTATGTTTCAGAAGAGATGAGTAGGCCTATAGCCTGCATCAGCAAAACAGCACAAAGCATTCACCACGTCCCAAATGGCAGCCTCTTCCCTACATAGTATGCTACTGTTGATGAGATCCCTATTGGCCCTGGTTAAAAGTAGTGCACTTTAACAGGGAAAAAGGTGTCATTTGGGAGACATACCAATTAGATTGTAAGCTCCACGGGACAGCAGAGGAAATCAGAAGTTACAGTAGGCTACCATAGTGTTGGGGAGGCCCATCCAGCAAGAAGTTACAGTAGGCTACCATAGTGTTTGAGAGGCCCATCCAGGAAGAAGTTACAGTAGGTGACCATAGCGTTGGGGAGGCCCATCCAGGAAGAAGTTACAGTAGGCTACCATAGTGATTGGGAAACATATCCAGGAAGAAGTTACAGTAGGCTACCATAGTGTTGGGCAGGCCCATCCAGGAAGAAGTTACAGTAGGCTACCATAGTGTTGGGGAGGCCCATCCAGGAAGAAGTTACAGTAGGCTACCATAGTGTTGGGGAGGCCCATCCAGGAAGAAGTTACAGTAGGCTACCATAGTGTTGGGGAGGCCCATCCAGGAAGAAGTTACAGTAGGCTACCATAGTGATTGGGAAACATATCCAGGAAGAAGTTACAGTAGGCTACCATAGTGTTGGGGAGGCCCATCCAGGAAGAATTTACAGTAGGCTACCATAGTGTTGGGGAAACATATCCTGGAATAAGTTATGGGGCAGAACAAACCAATAGCTGTCCCTGTCAAGACCAGGCCGGAGCACTGTATCATTCCCACAGAGACGGCACAGTAGCGTGCGTGTGACTCTGCCTTGGTTCACAAACACTAACGCAAGATAGATGACTCCATGTATGGGATGGGTTAGGCACGTAAGGCTGCTCTTGCCCTATATCATGGGGATAATAGTTGTTTTTGTATCGTTTGAGTGTTTATTCTCCTTTGCTCATGAGGTATTGAGCTAATTGCCAAGGCCTATGATAAGCGTTTTGCCGTCGCCAACCAGGGTTGCGTCCCAAATGGCACCCTATTCCCTATACAGTACACTACTTTTCACCAGAGCCTTATGGGCCCTGGCCAAAAGTAGGGAATAGGGTGCCATTTGGGACACAGTTCAAGACCAGCATACACGGTGGTACAGTCATGTGATTCACAGTTGATTGCAGAAGTGATAAGCCTCAGGTCTGTGCTTGCTCTACTACCCCATGACTCTACATCAGAGCTGGGCCGGGCAGCCTCCAGGGCTTCTGCCTGTTGGCCTGTTGTATTTAAACATTCCTCCCTCCCTCTCTCTCCCTGGGTGGAAACACAGCCCATTAGCATCACATGCTGACAGACTGACAGGCAAGCGAAACCTTTTCATCACAAAGACATGATTCAGCAAATAAAGCTATTATTGTGTTAGTCAAAAGTAGTGGGTCTGTCAGAGAAAAGGGAAATGTTATTGTACGATAGCATATGAAAAAGTGTAAAACCTGAAGCAATGATCTCACCTGTACCTTGTGCAATCCCTTCTTGTGCAATGGTCTGTGTCCTCGGTTTGCACAGTGTGCTAACTAAGCCAATGGAAACACACTCAGTGAACTGATTTTTACTGGGTTAATCAATTGACTAGATTAAAGAGTGGGATCGATGGAGAGGTGAAGTGGCTGTCAAATAGCCTAAACCCCATGTCAGCTGGACCAATAGGATCCTGGCAGATGAAGAAATAAGTAAAGTAGGAGTGGACAGACCTCATGAGGCATCAAAATGTTTTAGAGGATAAAATACCAGTCAGAAAAAGTGTGATGTTTTCTAGGCTGAGAAAACAATGCGTTATGAAAACAGAGGCCCCAATCTCTTGGCTATGTTTGGCACTACAGTTTAACAAGCTTACCAAGTCAATAATGTCACTCACATTGTAAGTCACTGACATTGCATGCGTCCCAAATGCCACCCTATTCCCTATACATTGCATTCGTAAAGTGTTCAGACCACTTACAGTTTTTCCACATTTAGTTCCATTCCAGTTTTATTTTAAAATTGATTAAAATTGCCCTTTTCCATCAATCTACACACAATACCCCATAATGACAAAGCGAAAACAAGTTTTTATTTACATAAGTATTCAGACCCTTTGGTATGAGACTTGAAGTTGAAATCAGGTGCATCTAGTTTCCATTGATCATCCTTGAGATAAAAAATCTGAAAAACCTTGTCTACATACAGTTGAAGTCAGAAGTTTACATACACTTAGGTTGGAGTCATTAAAACTTGTTTTCCAACCACTCCACAAATGTATTGTTAACAATAGTTTTGGCAAGTCAGTTAGGACATCTACTTTGTGCATGACACAAGTCATTTTTCCAACAATTGTTTACAGACAGATTATTTCACTTATAGTTCACTGTATCACAATTCCAGTGGGTCAGAAGTTTACATACACCAAGTTGACTGTGCCTTTAAACAGCTTGGACAATTCCAGAAAATGATTTCATGGCTTTAGAAGCTTCCGATAGGCTAATTGACATAATTTGAGTCAATTGGAGGTGTACCTGTGGATGTATTTCAAGGCCTACCTTCAAACTCAGTGCCTAGACATCATCGGAAAATCTAAAGAAATCAGCCAAGACCTCAGAAAAGAAATTGTAGACCTCCACAAGTCTGGTTCATCTTTGGGAGCAATTCCCAAACGCCTGAAGGTACCACGTTCACCTGTACAAACAATAGTACGCAAGTATAAACACCATGGGACCACACAGCCATCATACCGCTGAGGAAGGAGACGCGTTCTGTCTCCTAGATATGAACGTGCTTTGGTGCGAAAAGTGCAAATCAATCCCAGAACAACAGCAGAGGACCTTGTGAAGATGCTGGAGGAAACCGGTACAAAAGTATCTATATCCACAGTAAAACAAGTCCTATATCGACATAACCTGAAAGGCCGCTCAGCAAGGAAGAAGCCACTGCTCTAAAACCGCCATAAAAAAGACAAACTATGGTTTGCAACTTCACATGGGGACAAAGATCGTACTTTTTGTAGAAACGTCCTCTAGTCTGATGAAACAAAAATAGAACTGTTTGGCCATAATGACCATCGTTATGTTTGGAGGAAAAAGGGGGAGGCTTGCAAGCCGAAGAACACCGTCCCAACCATGAAGCACAGGGGTGGCAGCATCATGTTGTGGGGGTGCTTTGCTGCAGGAGGGAGTGGTGCACTTCACAAAATAGATGGCATCATGAGGAAGAACAATTATGTGGATATATTGAAGCAACATCTCAAGACATCAGTTAGGAAGTTAAAGCTTGGTTGCAAATGGGTCTTCCAAATGGACAATGACCCCAAGCAAACTTCCAAAGTTGTGGCAAAATGGCTTAAGGACAACAAAGTCAGGGTATTGGAGTGGTCATCACAAAGCCCTGACCTCAATCCTATAGAAAATGTGTGGGCAGAACTGAAAAAGTGCGTGTGAGCAAGGAGGCCTACAAACCTGACTCAGTTACACCAGCTCTGTCAGGAGGAATGGGCCAAAATTCACCCAACTTATTGTGGGAAGCTTGTGGAAGGTTACTCGAAACGTTTGACCCAAGTTAAACAATTTAAAGGCAATGCTACCAAATACTAATTGAGTGTATTTTAACTTCTGACCCATTGGGAATGTGATGAAAGAAATAAAAGCTGAAATAAATCTCTACTATTATTCTGACGTTTCACATTCTTAAAATAAAGTGATGATCCTGACAGACATAAAACAGGCCTTTTTTACAGGGATCAAATGTCAGGAATAGTGAAAAACGGAGTTTAAATGTATTTGGCTAAGGTGTATGTAAACTTCCGACTTCAACTGTAAGTGTTCAGACTCCTGGCTAGGAAACTCAAAATTGAGTTCAGGTGCATCCTGTTTCCATGAATCATCCTTGATATGTTTCTACAACTTTATTGGAGTCCACCTGTAGTAAATGCAACTGATTGGACATGATTTGGAAAGGCACACACCTATCTAAACTCAGCAAAATAAGAAACGTCCCTTTTTCAGGACTGTGTCTTTCAAAGACTTTCAAAATCTTCATTGTAAAGGGTTTAAACACTGTTTTTCCATACTTGTTCAATGAACCATAAACAATTAATGAACATTCACCTGTGGAACAGTCGTTAAGACACTAACAGCTTACAGACGGTAAGCAATTAAAGGTCACAGTTATGAAAAATTAGAGACTAAAAAGAGGCCTTTCTACTGACTCTGAAAAACACCAAAAGAAAGATGCCCAGGGTCCCTGCGTGAACGTGCCTTAAGCATGCTGCAAGGAGGCATGAGGACTGCAGATGCGGCCAGGGCAATAAATCGCAATGTTCGTACTGTGAGACGCCTAAGACAGCGCTACAGGGAGACAGGACGGGCAGCTGATCGTCCTCGCAGTGGCAGACCATGTGTAACAACACCTGCACAGGATCAGTACATCTGAACATCACACCTGCGGGACAGGTACAGGATGGCAACAACTACTACCAGAGTTACACCAGGAACGCACAGTCCCTCCATCAGTGCTCAGACTGTCCGCAATAGGCTGAGAAAGGCTGGACTGAGGGCTTGTAGGCCTGTTGTAAGGCAGGTCCTCACCAGACATCACCGGCAACAACATCGCCTATGGGCACAAACCCACCGTTGCTGGACCAGACAGAACTGGCACAAAGTGTTCTTCACTGACGAGTCACAGTTTTGTCTCACCAGGGGTGATGGTTGGATTCACGATTATCGTTGAAGGAATGAGCGTTACACCAAGGCCTGTATTCTGGAGCGGGATCAATTTGAAGTGGAGGGTCCGTCATGGTCCGGGGAGGTGTATCACAGAATCATCGGACTTAGCTTGTTGTCATTAAGGCAATCTCAACGCTGTGTGTTACAAGCAAGACATCCTTCTCCCTCAAGTGGTACTGCTCCTGCAGGCTCATCCTGACATGACCCACCAGCATGACAATGCCACCAGCCATACTGCTCATTCTGTGCGTGATTTCCTGCAAGACAGGAATGTCAGTGTTCTGCCATGGCCAGCAAAGAGCCTGGATCTCAATCACATTGAGCATGTCTGGGACCTGTTGGACCTGATCCAACAGGGTGAGGGCTAGGGTCATTCCCCCAGAAATTTCCAGGAACTTGCAGGTGCCTTGGTGGAAGAGTGGGGTAACATCTCACAGCAAGAAATGGCAAATCTGGTGCAGTCCATGAGGAGGAGATGCACTGAAGCACTTAATGCAATTGGCGGCAACACCAGATACTGACTGTTACTTTTGATTTTGACCCCCCCCCCCCTTTGTTCAGGGACACATTATTAAATTTCTGTTAAGTCACATGAATGTGGAACTTGTTCAGTTTATGTCTCAGGTTGTTGAATCTTGTTATGTCCACACAACTATTTACACATGTTAAGTTTGTTGAAAATAAACACAGTTGACAGTGAGAGGATGATTTATTTGGTCCAACAGTTGACTCCTTCAAGACTGTTGAAAAGCATTCCAGGTGAAGCTGGTTGAGAGAATGCCAAGAGTGTGCAAAGCTGTCATCAAGGCAAAGGGTGGACACTGAAGAAATCAAATACATTTTGATTTGTTTAACACTTTTTTGGGTTACTACATGATTCCATATGTGTAATTGCATAGTGTTGATGTCTTCCATATTATTCTACAAAGTAAAAAAAAAAAAAAAAAAACCCTTGAATGAGTAGGTGTCCAAAATGTTGATACTGGTACTGTACATAAAGTAAGACCCCCAAGTATTTCAGTCATCTTTCAATGGGGGGTGTGGGGATGTGGAAGTGGTGAAGGGGTATGAGGAACTCAAGTGGCTCAAAACTAAATCTTAATTTTGGCAGTAATTTTACACTGTATGTGACCATGACAGAGGCTCTGTCCCAAATGGCACCCTATCCCCTATATACTGAAGTGCACTACTTCTGAACAGAGCCAGAGCCCTTGTCAAAAGTAGTACACTATATAGGTGATAGAGTTCTATTTGGGACATAACCTCTCTCGGGCTCAGACATGGCTCATTGTATATTTATTCCTTGTGTGATTATTTCTCTATTTTTCTCTCTGCATTGTTGAGAAGGGCCTGTAAGCATGTCACTGTCAGTCTACACCGGCTGTTTATGAACCATGTGACAAATAAAATGATTCTAAAGTGATTTGAATTTGATGACCTCCGAGTGAATGGGCGCCAGTCTCTCAGCACACTTGTGCCCTTAATCCAATAAAGGAATCTGTCTAATCCCCCCTCATCCAAGGCAGTGCCACTGCTGACTACCCCAGCACCCCTACCACCCTGCCCCCTCCCCCTGACCCAAAACCCAGCCAGGCAGGCACATAGCCTCAGGGCAAAAAGACAGACAGACAGGATGGGAGGATAGGCCAGGGTCCCCTATGCCTGCCTGGATGAAAACACACACACATTAACAAACATGCACACACACAGATATATTTCCATGCAGGCTCACACACACAAACAGACAACCTCAAACGTGCCTCTCCCCTCTCTCTGTCTGTCCCTGGTCCTGAGGTCTTAACATTAGATAATTGTTTACATGTGTCATGGTAGGCGACTACAGCTAGAATGGCAGCAAAGTCTGCAAAACCAACAACTACTGAAACATTACTTCCTCATCACAGAATTGAATCTGACTGTTTATTATTATCTGAAACCTATATGCACAATATTACAATTGCAGTGTGCCAAATGATGATGCAAACAAGACATTGTTTTCTCTTCTGTTTTATGGCCTTTTAGAGCTTGAGTTCTCATTGGTGGCTCCCAGACTTCTGCCAGTTGGGCAAATTTGAATTCAGTTATGGAAAATAAAAAGAAACTGACTTCATGAAAGATTTGCATGTATAAACAACACCCCCAATGGCTGTTGTATCATCATACTGTATCATAATATACCACACATATCTACCCGGAGGATATCACATTCAGAAATATAGAATCATATTTGGACCAAAATAAAACAATTTGGCTAATCTAGAGGAATAAAGTTGACATGAGTGAAATATGTTATAAACATTTTCAATACCATAGGCTGGGTAGGTGAGGCAGTGGTATTCAAACTTTTTCAGCAGGGGACCAAATTTCTACTATATTTTTTGGGGGAAATAATTTATTGTGACCCTACCCTACCCCAAATATGACAACCTTAAAATCGGTACATTTCGATTTTTACATCAACAAATAACCTTCAATTAATGTTTTTCATCTCTTATCAAAATGAAAAGGAACCAATAAATACAATTAAAAAAATATTTAAATTATCTTTCTCAAAAACGTTTGTATATTGTCCCATATAATAATAATAATAATAATAATAATAATAATAATAATATGTCCTAATTTATTGTTAAGGATTTAAGTCACCACCACTTCCTTTACCTATAATTTTGCTTCACCTGTGAGTGCAAAGGCCTTACAAAGGAAGGACACGCCTACAGGGTTTGTTTACATATATACTTTCCAACTGAAATTTGATATTTATGGTTAGTTCCTATAGTGTGACCCATAGACAAGACACATGTAGCACGCACGCACGCACGCACACGCACAGCGAGAGAGATACAGGGAGAAGTTTGAAAACAAGTTTTTTCAGTGTTCTTTAAGGCTGTGTATACAGAACACATCAAAATGCTAAATCATTATTGCAATCCAATAGGCTAATAGCGTTTGATCTGGAACACACACACGCACGCGCAGCTTACCTTAAGAATTCTTGTAGACAGGTGTCACAAAATCGGTGGCCACACGTAGAAACTTGAACAGGCTCGCGCATGGCTTTACTGCATAATGGACATTGAAAACGTCTCTTCGGTTTCTCCAGAAACTTGTAATCAAACCCCGGCATTGCTGCAGGATTCGTCGAAATACACTACAGAATAATGTCTCTCCCTTCGCCTCTGTGTCCTGTCCTACTGCGTGATTTGGGGTATGATGTCACCAGTGTCTCTCTTTTGATGGCCGTCAACAGAGAAATTCTCCGATATTCATGTCCCCTTCGCCAGCCAGTGACAAATCGGTTTACGAGACGAGAGTATAGACCGATTCAGTTCCGCCGTCTCTCCAGCAACAGGGTGACCGAGTGCATTGAAACAAAGGGAATCCTCGACAGTACAAACGTTTTTGCATAAAAACCTGACGATGTCTTCTTCTGACAATCTTCTTCTGCGTCTAGAAAAGCAGGAAAATCTTCGGCATATGTCTCTCAGCAGAGGTGTAACACTGACAGATTGAAGACAATGCTCTCATCCCATCTGCTTAGGTACAAAGCCCCGCCTACTATTTTTCTTGCGGGAGGAGTCGAACGTGAAATCAACATAGCCTATTTGCTTTTCTCTGGTCTGGGTCAATGATATCTCCTCTGATTTGTTTGATTTGTCAGCTATGTAATTCAAGTCTCTTTTTTATGAGTTGAATGATATCAATCTAAAATGAATGGAAATAAGGTAGGGTTTCACCTGCAAATTAATTGGCTTGAATTAAGTAGTTTGAAAGGAGTATGTTCATTTTTGAAAAAGTACAGATGTTTAATGTTCAATAAAAAAGTGAAATATTTGTTTTGCATATCCTAAACCCTGCTCAGAAAACAAGATGTATTAATGAATTGACCCTAAGCAGACACATGAATTACTAATTAGGAAGAGCTGCCCTCTGGTGGTGAAACTGAAAAAGAAGAGCCTGATATTCATGGTGTTGCAGAAAAATTTGATAATCGATATTAAACATTGACTTCGATAATTGTCGGAAGTGGTTTCAAATGGCTGGACAATATCTTGTCTTAAAAATCTTTACAATTGTGTCCATTTACAATTATTCAATAGCTATAGGTTGTCATCACCAACCTTGTTGCTTCAGGATTACATCATTACACAGGCACAGTCACGTGCGCTTTCTCCAAATAAGTGTCGAAAACCCGCCACAGCATTGTGGTATTGCTAAATCATAGAGTACATCAATAGAGTCATCAATAGAGTACCAGAGTATGAATCATAATACCCATAAAACGTAAGGGTCAAAGAGGGAAATGGTTCCAATCGTTTTCCACCATACATTTTTTCCATAGGGGATTTTAGAAACACTTAAAATAAGGGCTGTGTTTTGTGTAGGCTTACTCTGGCCTGACATTGGGATAACCTGTAAATCTTTCTAGGACAAAGTTACTTTTTTGTATTTTACCCCCTTTTCTCGTCTCAACGCTGCAACTCCCCAATGGGCTCGGGAGGCGAAGGTCGAATCATGCATCCTCCGAAACATGACACACCAAACCGCACTTCTTAACACCCGCCGCTTAACCCGGAAGCCAGCCTCACCAATGTGTCACAGAAAACACTGTTCAACTGACAACTGATTTCAGCCTGCAGGCACCCAGCACGCCACAAGGAGTCGCTAGAGCGCAATGAGCCAAGTAAAGCCCCCCCCAGCCAAACCCTCCCTGACGATGTTGGGCCAATTGTGCGCCACCCTATGGGACTCATTGAACCCGGGTCTGTAGTGACGCCTTAGACCGCTGCGCCACTCTGGGAGGCCCTAGGACAAGGTGACTTTTATCAATAATTTGCCTGTATTTACCCCCCAAAAATGAAATGTTAATTAGCTGCTAATGTGGATATCATAAAGAAATACAAATGTCATGATGATCTGGACAAGACTGCCGACTCGAGGCAAATGTAAGAATCTCTGAATTAACTACCCAATGTCAGCTAAATTAAGTGATTAATACATTTGCTACATTTCTATAAATGGACAATTCTGTGAACTGTTAGCAAAGGTGTCAGCTAGAGATGACATACAGGAGTTTGCAGGGATATGTAGTTTTGCATGATGTCTACTTCGAATCTGAAAGTAAATAGAGCCGAATATATTGATTAAAATCACCTTGTCCAAGAGAGATATACATGGTTATCAAAACATAACGTCAGGGTAAGACTACATGAAACACAGACCTTATTTTAAGTGTTTCTATGGGAAACATTTATGGTGGAAAAACAATTGGAACCATTTCCTTCTTTGACCACTAGGTTTTATGGGTATTATGACACCTCCATTGAGGGACTCTATAGAAATTATATATCTACAGTGCATTCGGAAAGTATTCAGACCCCTTTACTTTTTCCACATTTTGTTACGTTACAAAAGGTTTTCAGAAAACATTTTTTTTTAAACCCCCAGAAATATCACATTTATATGAGTATTCAGACCCTTTACACAGTACTTTGTAGAAGCACCTTTGGAAGTAATTACAGCCTCAATTTTTCTTGGGTATGATGCGACAAGCTTGGCACACCTGTATTTTGGGAGTTTCTCCCATTCTTCTCTGCAGATCCTCTCAAGCTCTGTCAGGTTGGATGGGGAGCGTCGCTGCACAGCTATTTTCATGGCCCTCAAGAGATGTTCAATCGGGTTCAAGTCCGGATTCTGACTGGGCCACTCAAGGACATTTAGAGAAGCCACTCATGCGTTGTGTTGGCTGTGTGCTTAGGGTCGTTGTCCTGTTGGAAGGTGAACCTTTGCCCCAGTCTGATGTTCTGAGCGCTCTGGAGCAGCTTTTCATCAAGGATCTCTCTGTACTTTGCTCTGTTCATCTTCCCTTGATTCTGACTAGTCTCCCAGTCCCAGAAAAACATCCCCACAACATGATGCTGCCACAACCATGCTTCACCGTAGGGATGGTACCAGGTTTCTTCCAGGCGTGATGCTTGGCATTCAGGCCAAAGAGTTCAATATGGGTTTCATCAGACCAGAGACTCTTGTTTCTCATGGTCTGAGAGTCTTTAGGTGCCTTTTTCCCACTCCAAGCAGGCTTTCATGTGCCTTTTACTGGAGAGTGGCTTCCATCTAGCCACTCTACCATAAAGGCCTGATTGGTGGAGTGGTGCAGAGATTGTTGTCCTTCTTGAAGGTTCTCCTATCTCCAAAAAGGGACTCTAGAGCTCTGTCCGAGTGAGAATCGGGTTCTTGGTCACCTCCAAATGATGTCCAATCAATTGAATTTACCACAGGTGGACTCCAATCAAGTTGTAGAAACATCTCAAGGATGATCAATGGAAACTAGATGCACCTGATTTCAACTTCAAGTCTCATACCAAAGGGTCTGAATATTTATGTAAATAACAACCTGTTTTCGCTTTGTCATTATGGGGTATTGGGTGTAGATTGATGAGGACTTTTTATTTTATTTAATCCATTTTAGAATAAGGCTATAACATAAAATGTGGAAAAAGTCAAGGGGTCTGAAAACTTTCTGAAGGCACTGTGTGTGTGTGTGTTTGTACACACACACACGCACACACACAGTAGAGCTATAGATATCATGAACAAAACAATACATGTTTTCAACTTTTTCTAACTCCTGATTTATTGCTGCCTCAATTCTTCATAAACTGTTTTCAATCATTACAAATGATTTAACTCAGTTTTGACTAAAGTAATCTGACATGAAATAGCGACCCAAACAAAGAAAATCCATTTCAAATTTCTTGTCCCTTATTAATTTATAATTTAGTTGATAATTGTATCACATACAATAGGCATACTATACAGTGTTGATC
Source organism: Oncorhynchus mykiss (assembly GCF_057628025.1). NCBI lineage: Eukaryota > Metazoa > Chordata > Actinopteri > Salmoniformes > Salmonidae > Oncorhynchus > Oncorhynchus mykiss. The sequence goes on along the minus strand of NC_143048.1, from coordinate 22,081,797 downwards.
AATTATCTGGTACATTATGTACAATACAAGAATAGACCATTCCTTCTTTGACAGAATTTATAAAATGGCATATTCATATACCAACAAAGGCAGTAACTATGTAATAACAGCACAAATATCAATTGTTATTTGTTACACAATGATTGGGAAATAAGATACGTTTTTTTCTCACAGAAAAATTGTGTCAGTGGTACCACAGAAGGTAAATGAAGAGGATTGTTCTGACAAATTGGCAACACTGCAGGCAAAGCACTAACATGAATCATGTTCACATTTCTTCCAAAAATGGAAAACAAAAACATCTGCTTGGAAATCATCTTGGATACCAGACAGTGATGCACCTTTTTTTGCACTACAGTTTACCCACATTTTGGTGGAAAATGCATTGAAAGTATATGGAGCGTTACTTTTTTCACTGTGACCGGTGATCAGTTTAACCACCTATTCTTTACCACTACATCACTGATACTAGAGTGGGTGACAGAGATAGTAAGGAGCAGGCCAATAACATTGATTTCCTCTGTCTGGAGCACTTACCATCCCAGCCTGTTTGGAGGCTTTCCAGAGTAGGATCAAGCTAGTGTATGCGTCCCAAATATCACCCTTTCCCCCATATATTGCACTATTTTTGATCAGGGCCCATAAATAGTGCACTATGTAGAGAATAGGGTGCCATTTGGGATGCATTAAGGGTTCTAATTAAGCACATCATATCAAACTGGCTCATGCCTTCGACACACACACAGCTGAAGAGTCAATATTGACTCTTAAATGTGTCTCTCACACCTGTGCCATGCTGTTAGTGGCACTTCTACATACAAAATCTTAAACAATCTTTGAACTCTTGAGGGTTGAAAGGTCTATGTGACTTGAAATGCATTTACAATAGAAGTGGCCTCCTTTAGTCAACCGTCTTAAAGAAAATGTCGCTGTTCATGTGTTGTCTAAAAGTACCTGATACTAAACACACAATCTGTTATTGTGAATGAAAACAAAACTTTCTAAACCAATTGATGAGGACTAATCCTAAAAGCACACTGATAACGTGCTTAAGATTTGAAGTGCCGTACTTGCTTGCTTCATTTGACTGACAAGTCAGTTAGTAGGCTCACACGGTAGTGGCAGTCCTAAACGAGCAGCCTTCCTTCTTCACACACATTGTTTTGTCTAACTCAATACTGGGTAAATAAAGCTACCAAACCAGTTAGACATCCTGGAACTGTGTGTTTTATCATGCTAACCTCACTGGTGAGAGAGGACAAAACTTTACATCAGGACAGCTCCCCAATTCCTTCTGCAATCTCACTCCAATACTTTTGGTAAAGCATTCTATTAGCTACCAGCTACATAAGCTCAGGAAGCTAAATAGGATTGTTTTGCATTTGTTCCATAATTTGTGCCATTAATAAAGCCCCACCATTTACATAATACTGTATGAAAAACATAATATTTAAAAAAATATATAAACTGACTTGAGACAGGGCAACTGAAACTGTGTAAGATGTGCAGGGATCCTCCAACAGCTTAGTAAACTACCGGCCACTGGAAGAGGTTATTCAGAGGAGGCTAGCAGTCCTTCACCTTGTGCCACTGTTTCTCTCCTGACAGCTACTGAAGGGGTGGACAGTGGTGGGATGGTTTTCAGAGCTGTATCATCTGGGGACTGGCTCCTCAAGCAAAGCTGAGAAAGAGAAAGAGTAATCAGACGCCATCAACGTATCACTTACATTAGTACTAAAGACAGGCAAGAATATACCATCTTACACAATGCATGCTTGTGTACAGTTACATACTATAAGGGGCCTGAGTCTTGTAAAAGGTTTCAGGACAGGTATTGAATTATTTCACTCTTGTATTTTAGATATTGATACACCCACATTTTCATCTTGATTACTGCACTTAGACACAATGCAGTAGGTGTGGTGGCACAATAATGTTTCTAATGCCCACACACTACCATTGTCTACCATGCATTTAGTCATACTGTATCTGGATTAATGTACTACTCATACATTGATAAAATAACAAAACCAATGGAAGTCAAATGTGGGTGAAATGACCTGTGTGAGGGCACTCTGGCTGCTGTGTTTGCATTTCAGGTCACTACCACATGGTACGCACTACACACAGCTAGGTCAGAGTTACACTGCAACAGGATTGGGTCTCTTCCAAAGATTAGAGACGTCTCTCTTACTTACTGACGAGATTTTTAAGTGCAATTTAATCTTTCCTAAATCTGCATCTATTTGTAATGGGAGGGTTGCTTTAGTTTATTCCATGCGTGATTTTAATTGATATTGGTTGTGACACGATTGGCACCCTATTCCCAATATAGTGCAGTACTTTTGATCAAAGCCCATTGGGTTCTGGTCAATAGTAGTGCACTACAAAGGGAATAGGGTACCATTTGGGAAACTGTCGTTGTTTTAAAGCAGAGGAATTGCTGGCTTGTCCGCTATTCCTGACCATTCATCACAGACTGGATAATACATTATCTTATTGAGGTTGGGGAACTATTCACATTACATGAAGATCCATAAACTGCATGCAACAACCTGAAATCAATAATTATGAATGTACAGTGTAAGGGAATAGTGAAATGTGAGTAAATTATTACTGGTGTAAATAGAGACACACAACCTAATCAACCCTCTGCCTGGTTTTGTGGACATGGCACAGAGGAAGCCTATTATCAGATACACTGGTTTGTTACATTCAGGTTTATAGAAAGAGCTAACCCCAGCTCATCTCCCCAATGACTAACAAGCTAAGCATGACAGGGAGGCAGGCCCCTGTTGTTCATTTTATTGCTTGTGGAGAGCAAGGTACAACTGATTGCCTCATCCACCGTTAATGAGCCTCTGTTACTACAGACCCTGAGGCGATGGAGACACAAAAAGCCAAACATGGGGCTTGGTGTTCACTTCTGATTTTACTGACTGGGAGAAAGCCACAGGAAAATCTGCATTGTGGGGTTAGCTAATTATCAAGCTATTAACAAATAGGCTCTTTCAGACCTTCTGTTCTACAAGAAAAAACACGGATCTCTGTCAGCCACATCTAAAGAAGCTTGTTTCAAGTTTGACCTTTCTTTCATCCCAGTGATTGCTGTTTGATTTCACCACATACAGTATGTGCTACTGGCAATTTCACATCATTTTCTTTAACAAAAGGGTAATAGGTAAAATATTACGTTTCACTGCCAGCAGAGTGTTGCCATGACAACATGCCACTGACGTCACCGTGAACGGGTGATTCTCGTCGAGCTGCACTGCCTTCGGTATCCCAGAATCCTCCTCTTTTCTTCCGAGGCGGCCACGGGCCCCCTTTCCCCAGGTATACACCTCCCCTTCTACACCAAGATAGAGAGAACAGAATAGTTATATTCTTCAGCGCACCCCAGGATTCATGAATCTGCACAATCCTTAACAGACAGCCCTTTCTTCTCCTCCCCTCTATCCCATCCCTCTCCTCTCCTGACTGCACAATGGCTCTATCTATCCCTGGGAGAGCAGATCTGATCAAAGACAGCCCTGAACAATGAGGTGACTGTGCCTGCCATCTCCCTATGGGACGTCTAGCTGATCATTGACACATTCTGACATGTATTGTGTCATTCTCCACAACTCTACCCTTTGGAAAATGTCTAACACACCTCTGTTACAACATCTTAAGGACCTTAAAGCAGTCGCTGGAAGCACAATTACAAAAGACATTACAGAAACAGATTTGTACAGTGTTCAATTAACTCTTCTAATAAAGTGTGTTATCTAAGTTTACTGAGAACATCACGTTTCTCCAATATTTTATATAAACTGAAAATGTCTGCTTAAAGCATCTTCCCTTCTTGCCAATGCCTCTTACTCACCTGATCCAATTGCCAGAGTGAATGCATCCCCACAGGCTGCCATGATGATGCCCTGAAGGCCCGGCACCGGATAAGGCACACGACTGGTCCGGCGGGAGCTACAGCCCAGCTGACCATGCTGGTTACTGCCAAATGTGAAACACTGACCCTTCTCTGGACACACGGAACAGGGGGATTAAATGTGTGAAGATTGTTATTGTGTATTGTCAAAGGACACATAGAAGCACATTCATCCTATAGTAGATAATGGTATTACAATATAGTTACATGTTTTACTGTGTAAGCATGACAAAGGGATGTCACGTCCTTGCAGCTTACAGGAACTTTGGATTTCTAGTTACGATGGGTTCAGGAACTGCATGGTGACGTGTCAGGCATATGAGGTGAAGATAAAATATAATTTCACCTGTGACAGCAACAGAGTGGGCTGTTCCAATGTCAATGTAAACAACCTTGTCCACATTCAGAGGTGCTGATTGGACAGGACTGAACAAGTAGACTTCTTCAATCTGGTCACAGGGGGCTGGCTCCTCTGTGGCATTGATCTTATCCAACCCCAGCTTGTTGAACCTAACCAAGCACATTTAGAGGAATCACAATTGTTTTCATGGCAGCACATGTATAGGCTTAAATGTAATTGATAAAGGTGCTGCATTTACACAGGCAGCCTAATTCTGATCTTTTGCCCAATTATTGGCATGCAAAAGATCTGATTGGTCCAAACGCAATTATTGGAAAACTATCAAAAGTGGGATGCCTGTGTAAACACAGCCAGATAAGATAATGCCAATCTACTACTCTAGCCATTTAATTAAAGAATGTTTGAATCGTATCAAAAGGGAAACATTGATAACTTAAAAGTAAAGTAGATCCAGTTGACCTTATCAGCTGATGTGTGTTTTCTACAATATCACACTACAAAATTGTAAGGAGAAAAGTTAAGAAATGCTGTGTCATGTTCTGTAAGAATTCATTGAAGGGGAGTTTCTTGTTCTGTGTTCAAGGCAGATAAATATTCCGTATGGTGTGGAGTGAGTAAGAGAGAGAGTTAAGGAGGGCAGGAAGTAGCTAAACCACAGGTGTCTGGGCAATGTGATCTCTTATTGTGTATAAGAGATCATACAATAAGTTTTGTAGTGATTCCTATGTTGTTGATGTGAAGAATATTTGTTGGTCTGTGGTGTGTAATGACGAGCAACCAGACGCTGCCCTTGACACATTCATGAAATTGCTTATCCCAGTTATTAATAAGGATGCACCAATTAAGAAAATGAATGTAAAAACTATCACATTGATTGATGAGGAATTGAACAATTGTATGGTTGAGAGGGATGAGGCAAAAGATATGGCAAATAGGTCTGGCTCTACAACCGATTGGAAAACCTACTGCAAATTGAGGAATTATGTGACTAAACTCAATAAAAAGAAGAAACTACACTATGAAACAAAGATAAATGACAAAGAATAATAGTAAAAAAGTAGCGAAGCCCTTTCAATTAAATGGGCAAAAGGCAAACTCCGCATCATTCATTGAATCAGATGGCTCATTCATCACAAAACCCACTGATATTGCCCACTACTTGATTTTTTCATTGGCAAGATTAGCAAACTTAGGCATAACATGCCAGCGAAAAACGCTGACACTACACATCCAAGTATATCTGACCAAATTATGAAAGACAAGCATTGTAATTTTGTAAGTAAGTATGGAACAAAAAAATTGTCTATCAACAATGACAAGCCACCAGGGTCTGACAACTTGTATGGAAAATTACGGAGGATAATAGTGGACAATTTTGCCACTCCTATTTGGCATATCTTCAATTTAAGCCTACTAGAAAGTGTATGCCCTCAGGTCTGGAGGGAAGCAAAAGCTATTCCCCTACCTAAGAATAGTAAAGCCCCCTTAACTGGCTCAAATAGCCAACCAATCAGTCTGTTACCAGCCTGTTACCAACCAAGAAAATGGTGTTTGACCAGATACAATGCTATTTTCCAATAAACAAATAGACAGACTTTCAGCACACTGATACAAATGACTGGCTGTTTTGTTAGACTTTTTTTTTTAACCCCTTTTCTCCCCAATTTCGTGGTATCCAATTGTTAGTAATTACTATCTTGTCTCATCGCTACAACTCCAGTACGGGCTCGGGAGAGACGAAGGCCGAAAGCCATGCGTCCTCCGAAACACAACCCAACCAAGCCGCACTGATTCTTAACACAGCGTGCCTCCAACCAGGAGGCTACCTTGGTTGCCAGGTGCACGGTGTTCCTCCGACACATTGGTGCGGCTGGCTTCCGGGTTGGATGGTGCTGTGTTAAGAAGCAGTGCGGCTTGGTTGGGTTGTGTATCGGAGGACGCATGACTTTCAACCTTCGTCCCTCCCGAGCCCGTACGGGAGTTGTAGCGATGAGACAAGATAGTAGCTACTAAAACAATTGGATACCACGAAATTGGGGAGAAAAAGGGGTAAAATTAAATGTAAAAAAATATTAAAAAATATTGCTTTATCACGTGGACTGCGATATGTTCCGCATTGCGTCGAACAATAACATTGATGAATACGCTGATTCGGTGAGCGGGTTTATTAGCAAGTGCATCGGTGATGTACCGACAGCGACTATTAAAACCTTCCCCAACCAGAAACGGTGGATTGATGGCAGCATTCGCGCAAAACTGAAAGCGCAAATCATGGTTTTTAAATCAGGGGAAGGCGACAGGACACATGATCGAATACAAACAGTGTAGCTATTCCCTCCGCAAGGCAATCAAACAAGCTAAGAGTCAGTATAGAGACAAAGTAGAGTCGCAATTCAACGGCTCAGACACGAGAGGTATGTGGCAGGGTCTACAGTAAATCACGGACTACAAAAAGAAAACCAGCCCCATCGTGGACCACGATGGCTTGCTCCCAGACAAACTAAACAACTTCTTTGCTTGCTTTGAGGACAAAACAGTGCCACCGACACGGCCCGCTACCAAAACCTGCGGGCTCTCCTTAACTGCAGCCAATGTGAGTAAAACATTTAAACGTGTTAACCCTCCCAAGGCAGCAGGCCCAGACGGCATCACCAGCCACGTCCTCAGAGCATGCGCAGACCAGTTTGCGGGTGTGTTTACGGATATATTCAATCAATCCTTATCCCAGTCTGTTGTTCCCACATGCTTCAAGAGGGCCACCATTGTTCCTGTTCCCAAGAAAGCTAAGGTAACTGAGCTAAACGACTACCGCCCTGTAGCACTCACTTCCGTCATCATGAAGTGCTTTGAGAGACTAGTCAAGGACCATATCACCTCCACCCACCCTACCTGACGCCCTAGACCCACTCCAATTTGCTTACCGCCCCAATAGGTCCACAGACGACGCAATCGCAATCACACTGCACACTGACCTAACCCATCTGGACAAGAGGAATACCCATGTAAGAATGCTGTTCATCGACTACAGCTCAGCATTTAACACCATAGTACCCTCCAAACTCGTCATTAAGCTCGAGACCCTGGGTCTCGACCCCGCCCTGTGCAGCTGGGTCCTGGACTTCCTGACGGGCTGCCCCCAGGTGGCAGCCCAAAGGAGCCCAAAGGAGATGATCGTGGACTTCAGGAAACAGCAGAGGGAGCAGCCCCCTATCCACATCGACAGGACAGTAGTGGAGAAGGTGGAAAGACACATCACGGACAAACTGAAATGGTTCCCCCACACAGACAGCGTGGTGAAGAAGGCGCAGCAGCGCCTCTTCAACCTCAGGAGGCTGAAGAAATCCGGCTGGTCACCAAAAACACTCAAACTTACAGGTGCACAATCGAGAGCATCCTATCGGGCTGTATCACCACCTGGTACGGCAACTGCTCCGCCCACAACCGTAAGGCTCTCCAGAGGGTAGTGAGGTCTACACAATGCATCACCAGGGGCAAACTACCTGCCCTCCAGGACACCTACACCACCCGATGTCACAGGAAGGCCATAAAGATCATCAAGGACAACAACCACCCGAGCCACTGCCTGTTCACCCCACTATCATCCAGAAGGCGAGGTCAGTACAGGTGCATCAAAGCTGGGACCGAGAGACTGAAAAACAGCGTCTATCTCAAGGCCATCAGACTGCTAAACCGCCATCACTAACATTGAGTGGCTGCTGCAAACATACTGACTCATCTCTAGCCATTTTAATAATTGGATATAATAAATGTATCACTAGCCACTTTATATAATGTTTACATACCCTACATTACTCATCTCATATGTATATACTGTACTCGATACCTTCTACTGCATCTTGCCTATGCCGTTCGGCCATCGCTCATCTATGTATTTTTATGTACATATTCATTCCTTTACACTTGTGTGTATAAGGTAGTTGTGATATTGTTCAGATGACTTGTTAGATATTACTGCATGGTCGGAACTAGAAGCACAAGCATTTCGCTACACTCGCATTAACATCTGCTAACCATGTGTATGTGACAAATACCATTTTTGATCTGAACTACTAGCCCCCAGCTCGGACACCCATGCATACCCCACAAACCATGTTAGAGGTCTCTTCACAGCTCCCAAATCCAAAACAGACTATGGGAGGCACACAGTACTACATGGAACTCTATTCCACATCAAGTAACTTGTGCCAGTAGTAAAATGAGATACAAAAAAACAGATTAAAATACACCTTATGGAACAATGGGGACTGTGAAGCAACAAACACATGCATACAAACACACGATAACATACGCTTTAGACACACAGATTTTGTGTTGTAGATATGTGTTAGTAGAGTAGAGGCTTGAGGGGATCTGAGATCTGTTATGAATGTATGTGTAATGAATACTCAGGGAGAAAAAGGTGTAGATTCACGCACAGAGAGCGGCAGATGTTTATTAAGCCTTCGCAGAAGGCAGGAATCGTGGTCGCAGGCAATGGTCAAACACGGGTAGGCAGTCAAAAACAAACCTCACAACCATACAAACAGAAAGAACTGAAGTAAATAGGGAGCTGATGAGACCAGGTGAGAAACGAACACAGGTGAAAATAATGAACAAAAATTAAAGACAAGGCTACGTTCCAGAACACAAAGAAAAAACACAAGGTTGACTAAGAAAACGAAAGCAGAACCTTACCTGGTAAGGGCAGTGAGGGGAGCAGCCGTAGAACTGAAGTTACGAATGAACCGGCAATAGAAGTTGGAGAACCCAATGAAACGTTGGAGTTCCTTAACGGTGGTGGGTTTGAGCCAGTTACTAACGGCGGTGACTTTGTTCTCATCCATGCTGACCCTTCCAGGTGTCAGTACAAAGCCGAGGAAGTTCAGAGGTTACATGGAAGGCACTCTTTTGTCTTCACATAAAGGTTATGGTCAAGGAGCCTTTTGCATATGCTGTATGTGTTCCTTCAGGTAGTAAATCAGGATGTCATCAATGTAGACGATGAGAAAGCGGTTGATCATATCCTGGAAAACCTTGTTCATAAAGGATTGGAAAATGGCGGGGGCGTTCGTAAGGCCATAGGGCACGACCAGGTATTCGTAGTGCCCTCGAGTGGTGATAAAGGTAGTCTTCCAGTCTTCGCCTTCACGTATACGGACAAGGTTATATGCACTTCGCAGGTCTACTTGTTCAAGGGTCGCTGGGATCAGAGGAAGAGGGAAACAGTTATTGACCGTGACGTCATTCAGGGAACAATAATCAATACACGGATGGAGACCACCATCCTTTTTTCCAACGAAGAAGGAGCTGGACGTAGCCGGGGAAGAAGGACGAATTAAACCGTTTGAGTGATTCATCAATGTAGTTCTCCGTTGCCTCAGTTTCCGGGATAGATAGGGGGTAAACACGGCCCTTCGGTGGGGACACTCCAGGGAGTAAGTCAATAGCACAGTCACCTGGGTGATGTGGTGGCAGAGTGGAAGCCTTGATTTTTCTGAAGACATTGCTGTACTGGGCGTTTTCAGATGGTATGGTGGATGGCACTGCCAAGGCAGAGTCCTCAATGGTGGTGGCTCTGCAGGGTAGGCTGAGACAACTGGAGAAGCAGGTAGAAGACCAGGACAGTAGTTCACCTTGTTGCCACGAGATGGCAGGGTCGTGACTACAAAGCCAGGGATGTCCGAGGATGAGTGGCTGTTTGGGGGATGAGAGTTCCATGAGTTGAATGGTTTCGGTGTGGAAGACTCCAATCTGGAGGGTGAAGCTCTGTGTCAGGTGTGAGATGAAGCCCGTGCCCAATGGCTCCCGGTCCAGGGTGTTAATCCTTAAGGGAGTGGTGACAGGTGTTAGATCAATGTCAAGCTCTTGTACTAGCTGGTGATCGATAGAATTACCTGCTGCTCCCGAATCTATCAAGCCTTCTACGTACTTGGTAACCCACTTCACGGTTATCAATACTGGGACTGAGAATTGCTTCTGGGAGATATTTAGAAATAAGGACATGCCTACCTGCATGGCAGCGGGGGGACCCTTCTCATCTCTCCGTGGGGGGGCGAACAGGGCAATGGCTGAGTAGATGATCTTTCCCTCTACAGTATAGGCAGAGCCCTTCTTGGATCCGCTTTTGACGTTCGATACATGGGAGAGGAGCATGGCCCAACTGCATGGGCTCTGGAAGACTCGGACGGGATTGACGGAATCATGGAAAGAGAAGGTTTCGGGTTCCTGGGTGGCAGAGTTCTTCGGCGGTCGGCGATGAGGCGGTCGATGGAGATACGAATGTATTGATTTAAATCCTGAAGGTCACCTCTACAGGCCAGCTCTGCCTGAAATTCTCTGTTCTCTTCGGTAGACGGTAAGTAAAGCAGCCTCATTACATCCACTCCCTGCAGCCATGGTGCGGACCGCGAGGGCATACTCGGCAGCTGAATTGTGTCCTTGTTGAAGTTCTATGAGGAGGTCTCCTATAGGACGACCGGAGGGAGAGTGATTGAATACCTCTTTGAAGGTGTGGAAATGGGTCTCGGATCAGAGTTCTGTGCTGTTGGCAGTCCATATGGTGGTGGCCCAATCCAGGGCTTTGCCTGTGAGTAGAGACACAACAAAATCCACCCTGCTCTTGTCGGTGGCGAAGTTAGTGTGGTTGTGCTCAATGTATTTTCTGCATTGCATCAGAAATCCCTGACATTTCCCAGGTGAACCGTCATATTTTCCAGGCATGGGTATGAACGAAGGAGGGCTATGGGTTATGATACCTGGCATCGGAGGTGTAGGGATAGGCTGGAAGAGAAAATGGAAAATTTCCTCCATAAGCTCCACTTGCTGGGTTAGGCGCCGCTGTAGCTCTGCTGAATCCATTCCGTATTTAGGTGAGGTATTCTGTAATGAATACTCAGGGAGAAAAAGGTGTAGATTCACGAGCAGAGCACAAAATATTTTTATTAAGCCTTCGCAGAAGGCAGGAATCGTGGTCACAGGCAATGGTCAAAAACAAACAATACCTCACAACCATACAAACAGAAAGAACTGAAGTAAATAGGGAGTTGATGAGACCAGGTGAGAAACGAACACAGGTGAAAACAATGAACAAAAATGAAAGACAGGGCTAAGTTCCAGAACACAAAGAAACAGGGCTACGTTCAAGAATACAAAGAAAAAGAACACAAGGTTACTAAGAAAAGAAAAGTTTTTTGCTGCCAAGGCAGCAGCTAATGTGGATCCATAATAAATACAAATACACTCATGATGTCATAGTAATGTCATACACCACCTCTATAAATCCATAGTTTAACATGGAGTTTAACACAACAAAGCATGTCCATGAAGAGCTACAGTATGTCAGTGCTTAAGCAAGCAGGGTGTTGGTGCAGTGGAAATCAAGGGCATGTTTCACCTTTAATGTGAGCTCTTCTTTTTAGTGAGTTGTTAATGAAAAGGATCACTCACATTAATAGTAACCTTTGTGGAATGCCTGTGCAATTTCACAGCACTTTCATGCAAATTACTGATTATGTTGCTAGTAGTCTATAAAATAAGGTAACTTTACCTGTTGCTGCCACAGGCCAGAATGCTGTTCTGGGTGCTGATAACCATGGAGCAATCCACTCCACACAGCACCCTGTGGGCCTCAAACTTCCCTGGCACACACACCTGCTGGGGAGAGTTGTGGGAGTCCTGGGTGCCCAGCCCCAGGCGACCTGCCAGAGGGGGAAGAAAGCAGAACATTCTGTTAGAATGCCAAGCTCTCCCGCAGACACTGCTGACATAAACCAAGAAACAGAGAGAGACTGACGACCCCAAAAATAAACTTGCTCATTTACCATTGTCTCCTCTTCCCCAGGAGAATACTTCTCTGTCATTGGTCACAGCAAGTACATGGGACGCACCACATGACACCTGGACCAGCTCGTATCCGAGTAAGGCCTCTACAATCTTGGGCTGGGCATTAATACATACAGAGAAATAATATGTTTTTTCACTGGAATGACTGACCACAATAATGTTTATAACAAACCACAAAATCATTGACATTTACCTGTGTTACGTCATTAAAATTTCCATGTCCGAGACAGCCATTGCTTCCACTTCCAAATGTCATAATAATACCTCGGTCTGCAAATTGAAAATAAATAGAGGAGATTATAGGTACGATGAGTTGATGGGTGTGGTTATATCACAGTGCGGGCCAACCATGTGAGTTTTAATCCCTAACAAGGGAATGCTAACTTGCTCCACCACGGTGATAAATGGTGACGAGGGAGCAGGAAATCGAGCTTGGGCTCAGAGGTTCTTTAATCCTGTGTCATCTGCTTTTGATATTTGACTAATGACAGCTCCCTTAAGACTATGACTGTGACTAATGGTGTATCCCGGGTTGGAGAAAGTGTACCTCCTAAACGCCAAGCCAGCAGTGTGGTGATTGCATTCTGTAGGGGAGGACAAACACTGATGAATGTTCTCTTGTCAGAAATGCAGTGAAAGAGGTGATTACATCCACACGTTCAAATGCATCTTCCATTCCAATGCTGCTCCAGTGCTTTATGATAGTACTATACTGCAGTGTGTGTGTGTGTCAGAGTGTGTGCTTAGCAGCAAAAACACAGAGTGAAAAAAGATTGATTTCCTATAGTGAAGCTCCCCTACTGAGGCTGACCTGACACAAATGCTGTTGTCCCCAGCAGGAAACACAATGAGAGATGGTGTGCATCCCAAATGGCACCATATTCCGTATTTATAAACTGGGTGGTTAGAGCTTTGACTGCTGATTGGCTGACAGCCGTGGTATATACCAAGGGTATGACAAAATACATGTATTTTTACTGCTCTAATTACGTTGATTACGTTGAATGAACCAGTTTATAATAGCAATAAGGCACCTCTGGGGTTTGTGGTATATGGCCAATATACCACAGCTAAGGGCTCCGCGATGCTTTGTGCCTAAGAACAGCCCTTAGCCGTGGTATATTGGCCGTATACCACACCCCCTCGTGCCTTATTGCTTAAATAGTGCATCACTTTTGACCAGAGCCCTCCAAATGTGGGCACTATATACAGTGGGGCCAAAAAGTATTTAGTCAGCCACCAATTGTGCAAGTTCTCCCACTTAAAATGATGAGAGAGGCCTGTAATTTTCATCATATGTACACTTCAACTATGACAGACACATTTTTTTAATGAATTTATTTGAAAATTATGGTGGAAAATAAGTATTTGGTCACCTACAAACAAGCAATATTTCTGTCTCTCACAGACCTGTAACTTCTTCTTTAAGAGGCTCCTCTGTCCTCCACTCGTTACCTGTATTAATGGCACCTGTTTGAACTTGTTATCAGTATAAAAGACACCTCTCCACAACCTCAAACAGTCACACTCCAAACTCCACTATGGCCAAGACCAAAGAGCTGTCAAAGGACACCAGAAACAAAATTGTAGACCTGCACCAGGCTGGGAAGGCTGAATCTGCAATAGGTAAGCAGCTTGGTTTGAAGAAATCAACTGTGGGAGCAATTATTAGGAAATGGAAGACAGACAAGACCACTGATAATCTCCCTTGATCTGGGGCTCCATGCAAGATCTCACCCTGTGGGGTCAAAATGATCACAAGAACGGTGAGCAAAAATCCCAGAACCACACGGGGGGACCTAGTGAATGACCTGCAGAGAGCTGGGACCAAAGTAACAAAGCCTAACATCAGTAACACACTACGCCGCCAGGGACTCAAATCCTGCAGTGCCAGTACATGTCCAGGCCCGTCTGAAGTTTGCAAGAGAGCATTTGGATGATCCAGAAGAAGATTGGGAGAATGTCACATGGTCAGATGAAACCAAAATATAACTTTTTGGTAAAAACACTCGTCGTGTTTGGAGGACAAAGAATGCTGAGTTGCATCCAAAGAACATCATACTGTAAAGCATGGGGGTGGAAATATCATGCTTTGGGGCTGTTTTTCTGCAAAGGGACCAGGACGACTGATCCGTGTAAAGGAAAGAATGAATGGGGCCATGTATCGTGAGATTTTGAGTGAAAACCTCCTTCCATCAGCAAGGGCATTGAAGATGAAATGTGGCTACGTCTTTCAGCATGACAATGATCCCAAACACACCGCCCGGGCAACGAAGGAGTGGCTTCGTAAGAAGCATTTCAAGGTCCTGGAGTGGCCTAGCCAGTCTCCAGATCTCAACCCCATAGAAAATCTTTGGAGGGAGTTGAAAGTCCGTGTTGCCCAGCAACAGCCCCAAAACATCACTGCTCTAGAGGAGATCTGCATGGAGGAATGGGCCAAAATACCAGCAACAGTGTGTGAAAACCTTGTGAAGACTTACAGAAAACGTTTTACCTCTGTCATTGCCAACAAAGGGTATATCACAAAGTATTGAGATAAACTTTTGTTATTGACCAAATACTTATTTTCCACCATACTTTGCAAATAAATTCATAAAAAAATCCTACAGTGTGATTTTCTGGATTGTTTTCTTCTCATTTTGTCTGTCATAGTTGAAGTGTACCTATGATGAAAATTACAGGCCTCTCTCATCTTTTTAAGTGGGAGAACTTGCACAATTGGTGGCAGACTAAATACTTTTTTGCCCCACTGTATATCGAATAGGGTGCCAATTGTGACGTTATTATGGCCTGTACCTGTCATACAGGTGGTGAAGAGATCCCCACAGGACACAGACTTGATGGTGACTCCAGACTGGCCCTCCAGGAAGCGAGAGATGAACTGCGGCTGCATCTGTTCTACTGCACCAGGCAGAGTGGGCTCACCAGATCCTACTGACGGAGCCTGGCACAGCACCATTAGGACGTGGTTAGGAAATGTGTGAATACTGGTGATATTAAAGACTATCCAGATAAGACTCTCAGATTATTTTGAAAACAAATCCTTTATCTTATCACCCTTTATGTATTAAAATGGTTCATCTGAAGATATTAAAGAGGCAGCTAGTAGCTTGTTGGTTAAGGTAAATATTGATATATGAAGCCATAACTGAGGTTGACAAGCCTCATTCAGACAGAGAAGGGATATGGGGATCAAGAAACCCAATCTGACCTCCCAGGTGATGAGTCGGCCTGACTTGGTGACGCCCATCTTCTGTGTGCGTCCCAGGGCCACCTGCAGCACCTCTGTGTTGAGCATGGGTAGACGCAGAGGCACAGAGATGCCACTGCCCCATGTGTACACTGATGACAGGGGGAAGGAGTGCAACTTTCCTGTTCCCATCCGTCCATCTAGTACAGGACAGAAAATTATACCAAAGGTGTTAATTATTACAGAACTGGTTCAATCATGGATGTGGGTGGAATGTCACTGACCTCTGAAGGACCTTGTGCCGGTCATTCGCCCTCCTTGTCTACCATGACCTCCTGACTGTACGGTGGACAGTGGTTTCTCAATTCTGGACCAGAAATCAAAATGTCTTTTGAATATTGTATACATACATTTCCATCAATGGTAATGTACATGTACAGTTGAAGTCGGAAGTTTACATACACTTAGTTTGGAGTCAATAAAACTTGTTTTTAAACCACTCCACAAATGTATTGTTAACAAACTATAGTTTTGGCAAGTCGGAGAGGACATCTACTTTGTGCATGACACAAGTAATTTTTCCAACAATTGTTTACAGACAGATTATTTCACTTATAATTCACTGTATCACAATTCCAGTGGGTCAGAAGTTCACATACACTAAGTTGACTGTGCCTTTAAACAGCTTGGAGAATTCCATATAATGATGTCATGGCTTTAGAAGCTTCTGATAGGCTAATTGACACCATTTGAGTCAATTGGAGGAGTAGCTGTGGATGTATTTCAAGGCCAACCTTCAAACTCAGTGCCTTTTTGCTAGAAATCATGGGAAAATCAAAAGAAATCAGCCAAGACCTCAGAAAAAAATGTGTAGACCTCCACAAGTCTGGTTCATTTTGGGAGCAATTTCCAAACAATACTGCGCAAGTATAAACACCATGGGACCACGCAGCCGCCATACCGCTTAGGAAGGAACGCGTTCTGTCTCCTAGAGATGAACGTACTTTGGTGCGAAAAGTGCGAGTCAATCCCAGAACAACAGCAAAGGACCTTGTGAAGATGCTGGAGGAAACAGGTACAAAAGTATCTATATCCATAGTAAACGAGTCCAATATTGATATAACCTGAAAGGCCGCTCAGCAAGGAAGAAGCCAGTGCTCCAAAACCGCCATAAAAAATCCAGACTATGGTTTGCAATTGCACATGGGGAAAAATATCATACATTTTGGAGAAATGTCCTCTGGTCTGATGAAACAAAAATAGAAATGTTTGGCCATAATGACCATCCTTCTGTTTGGAGGAAAAAGGGGGAGGCTTGCAAGCCAAAGAACATCATCCCAACCATGAAGCACAGGGGTGGCAGCATCATGTTGTGGGGGTGCTTTGCTGCAGGAGGGTCTGGTACACTTCACAAAATAGATGGCATCATGAGGAAGGAAAATTATATGGATATATTGAAGCAACATCTTAAGACATCAGTCAAGAAGTTAAAGCTTGATCGCAAATGGGTCTTCCAAATGGACAATGACCCCAAGAATACTTCCAAAGTTGTGGAAAAATGGCTTAAGGACAACAAAGTCAAGGTATTGGAGTGGCCATCACAAAGCCCTGACCTCAATCCTATAGAAAATGTGTGGGCAGAACTGAAAAAGCGTGTGCGAGCAAGGAGGCCTACAAATCTGACTCAGTTACACCAGCTCTGTCAGGAGGAATGGGACAAAATTCACCCAACTTATTGTGGGTGAATGTGGAAGGCTACCTGAAACGTTTGACCCAAGTTAAACAATTTAAAGGCAATGCTACCAAATACTAATTGAGTGTATGTAAACTTCTGACCCACTGGGAATGTGATGAAATAAATACAAGCTGAAATAAATCATTCTCTCTAATATTATTCTGACATTTCACATTTTTTTAATAAAGTAACTGACCTAAAACAGGGAATTTTTACTGGGATTAAATGTCAGGAATTGTGGAAAACTGAGTTTAAATGTATTTGGCTAAGGTGTATGTACACTTCAACTGTATGTTCACATCAGATAAATGTTGTTTTCTTTTGATGAGTCTGTTGACTAGAAGCTTCAAGCTTTGGCTATGTCCAAAATGGCACCCTATTCTCTATATAGTGAAATGTATAGGGAATAGTGTTCATTTGGGATACAGCCTTTTGTGGCATTCATTACCTGCGCATTTTGACGTTGCCTATATCAGTGTAGAGGTTTAGCAGGGGTCTGATGCAAACAGGGTGGGCCATGATCTCATTGAGCTGTGGGCGTTTGGACGGGTCCAGATTGAGCATGTTCATGATGAGCTGCCTGAGTTCTGTACTGTACCGGTCTGAGATTGGGGCAAAGGTACCGCTCATGATCTTCAACACTAGGGCAGGTAGGTTCTGTAAAAGAATGAAGAGTGAGTAAGCCCAAGGAGAGGAGTTACATTTTCAAACTATGCTAATGTGCTGATTTTTTTATGGGTTTACTTTTGGACCAGTAAGCTTTAGGCATCATCCCACAAATTTGAATACATTTTGCATGGAGATAGAAAGATAAAACATTCAAAGTAATGTGAGATATGATTAACTTTGATTAAATGCTATTTCTGGATCTATTGACACATAATTCCAAAGTGCAAGGACAGGTTATGAAATTGGAATGACAATGTATGAAGTGTATTTGAAAAGAATGTGTACAGCAGCCTCGAAAGCTCTCTTTAGGCTGGCTAGCTCATATAGAACACAGCCCAGGGCCCAGATATCACTCTTCTGGTTGTAGGGCTTCCCCTCACACAGCTCCGGGGAGATGTAGCATGGGGTCCCCACCACCTGAATGGAAATAAAACAAAAACAAAAGAAACTCTACTGCCAGTGCTGATGACTGCCAATGACTATGCATTTCATCAGAGTACGCATTTGGCCATTACTATGTAGTCAGGTGACCAATGCTACGTCATGTCCACTCACAGTGTAGGCTTTGCTCTTGCTGACTAGGATTTTGGAGATTCCAAAGTCGCCTATTTTGACAATCATTTGATGCTTGTCAAGCAGAATGTTCTGGGTCTTCAGGTCGCGGTGTAGGATGAGCTTGTTGTGCACGTGGTACAGGGCCAGCAGAATCTGGACAAAGAAGTGCAGGATGGTGTCCTCATCCAGCAGGGAGTTACAGCGCTTCTGAATGTAGTCGGCTAGGGTTCCACCTACAGTAAGAAAGCAGGAAAATAATACAGTTACAGTAGAATAGATCATGCTCTCAGGCCACCCAGAGTTTTGTAACATAATGCAGTGCCCTTTATAATATATCTCCTGAAGCGCTACAACAGGGACTGACATCTGATGAGACTGAATAAGATCTCATGGGGAACGTCTGACAAGCAAAACATATTTGACACCCTATGTTACAGTGTCAGACTTTCTATGTACCTTATGTGATATGGGGGGTAATGTGATAGTACCTGGTGCATATTCCATAGCGATCATCAGAGCCTTGTCCTCCAGGAAGTTCTCATAGTACTCTATGATGTTGGGGTGGTTGAGCAGCTTCAGCACCTGGCACTCGTTCTGGGCAGCAAGGCGTTCATCACGGGACATCTGCTCTACTGGGATCTCCTTCAGGATCACAAAAGCCCCATCACTGCGCCGGCGACACAGGTGCACTATCCTGTCACACATGACATGGGAAGGTGGAGAATGAGTAGCGTGGGGAAGAGTTGGAAAAGTGTGTTCTGGTGTAGGCTATCCCCTTACAGTGGGCCTATTTGCTTGTACACTTTTGAACATTATTGCCACTGATATTGGTGCTATGTAACGCATGTGGGCATTAGAAAAACATCTTAAGAACTAGAGTTTTACAATTTATATAATGGGCAAATAACATAACACATTACATTTATGACTAAGAAGTCAACACAGTAGCTTTGCACTCATGATGTACTAACTAGTATTATACTATATTGATTAGGGCGACCATAGAAATAGAATGAGCGCTTAATTCTAATTGTATGAAGGCGGGCCTTTTAATAAAAGATGCGCGCGCCGTTCCGGTACTCGACTGAACCGATTTACATGCGTTCTGTATTTTGGCAAATAGACAAGCTGCGAAGTTTTTAACTTTAACTTTAAGTTTGACAGTAAGATAAATAAAACGTCACAAAAAAAAAAATAAGGCTACTGTGCCTTAGCGATGTAGTTTCATCAAGAAGTTCAAAGTTAATAACTTTTGGTTTACCCAAAAGCTCCTCTTCCGACCACTTTGATTTTCTCATACTTCTCCATCTCCTCTGCTCAAGACCGTAAAAAAAAAATCGAAAGTCGTCTCCAGGCAACACTTCCCCTGCTCCTACAGGGAATAACTTGGGACAAAAAGCACGCGGATCTGAAAGCAAACTTATTGTTTTCCTTGGGCAATTTAATGGTTACTCAAAGGCTTTTTTGTTGTAGGGTATTATTGAATGCTCATTCATATAATTTTACTAAATTAGATTTTGTCATCAGTGTGTGTGTGTGTGTGTGTGTGTGTGTGTGTGTGTGTGTGTGTGTGTGTGTGTGTGTGTGTGTGTGTGTGTGTGTGTGTGTGTGTGTGTGTGTAGCTGAAACTGCTTGACTGGTTGTAAACCGATCTGTACAGATCATCACATTTAAGAAATCTCATGAGATGAAACACCTCCAAAAAGTACCAGGAATCAATGGGTGGAAGTCAGAATCACATCACATCAAAAATATGTTACTAGATGTGGAAACTAGAGAGGGGTTAAGTTCTAAATGGCACCCTATTCCCTAAAATAAGCCTGTTTCAGTGGAGGATGGGGAAGATATATCCGCATGCACAATGTTTTTCTGGCACATGTTAGGTCCTTTGATACCAATTGAGCAATGTTTCCATGCCCCAAATAATTCAGGCTGTTATGGAGGCAAAGGGGGATCCAACCCATTACTTGATGGATGTACCTAATAAATTGGGTGTACTGAGTGTACATGGAAACATTTCATAAACAATGGTGAGGTGTTTGCTCTGTCCCTGTACAATAGATTGCCCTTTAACCTCTGTAGCCTTCTGCCTGGTGTGTTTAACTTTCTCCCTTATAGGCACGTGCATGTGCACACACAGACCTGACGCACACACAGAGTAAGACTTTGATGTTTGTAAATGTGTTCCTCCAGGACTGGCCTATCTCAGAGGATGTTCTTCCTCCTATCTTGCGCTCCAGTGACATGAGGATGTTGAACATTTGGGAAGAATCAGCATTTTATTCATCTCTCACCAGGCAGCAGGCTTGTACACTGAGCATACAAATCATTAAGAATACCTGCTCTTTCCATGACATAGACAGACCAGGTGAATCCAGGTGAAAGCTATGATCCCTTATCAGTGGTGTAAAGTACTTAAGTAAAAATACTTTCAAGTACTACTTAAGTCGTTTTTTGGGGTATCTGTACTTTACCATTAATATTTTTGTAAACTTTTACTTCACTACATTCTTTAAGACAATAATGCACTTTTTACTCCATACATTTTCCCTGACACCCAAAAGTACTAGTTAGATTTGGAATACTTAGCAAGACAGGAAAATGGACTAATTCCCACACTTATCTAGAGAACATTCCTGTTCATCCCTACTGCCTCTGATCTGTCAGACTCACTAAACACATGCTTCATTTGTAAATGATGCAGAGTTGGAGTGTGCCCCATGCTCTCCGTAAATACATTTAAAAAACTAGAAAATGTTGCCAGCTGCTTTGCTTAATATAAGGAGTTTTTAATGATTTATATTTTTACTTTTGATACTTAAGTACACTTAAGCAATTACATTTACTTTTGATACTGAAGTATATTTAAAACCAAATATTTTTTTACTTTTACTCAAGTAGTATTTTACTGGGTGACTTTCACTTTTACTTGAGTAATTTTCTATTAAGGTATCGTTACTTTTACTCAGTATGACAATTGAGTACTTTTTCCACCACTGTCCCTTATGGATGTCACTTGTTAAATACACTGCAATCAGTGCCGATGAAGGGGGGGGGGGGGGGGGGCAGGTTAAAGAAGGATTTTTAAACCTTGAGACATGGATTGTGTAATGTGTATGCTTGCCATTCGGAGGGTGAATGGGCAAGACAAAAGATTAAAGTGCCTTTGAACGGGGTACGGTGCCAGGCACACCGGTTTGTGTCTAGAACTCCAACGCTGCTGGGTTTTTCATGCTCAACAGTTTCCTGTGTGTATCAACAAGTGTCCACCACCCAAAGGACATCCATCAATTTTGGGAAGGTGTGTGCTGTGCAGTTAGGATAGTCTACATCAGTTTTTCCCAAACTGGGGTATGCGTACCCCCAGGGGTACACGCAATGCCTTTGGGGTTAGACCAAATAAACATGTGATTCACATTTTTTTAAAGTATAAATAACTGCTTTAAAAAATAAAAAAAATATTCACATTTTCAAACAGTCCATTTATATTTTCCAACAGGGCTATACATTTGGGTGAGGTGTTTTTATTGCCCGGAGTAGCCTCGTTTCAATGTCAAAAATAAAATTAAACCATCTAGAGTTCAGTGAAATAACAACACAATGTCAAATACAGGTAGCCTAGTCAAATAATTAACATCGAATCACATTAACCGTTACTCTCTCGCGGGAATTCCACTAATGGTCCGTATGCAGCCAAACATAGCTGCTGCTCATTCCGTTTGCGTGAAAATTTATGAAATGGTTTAAAAAAGTCAGGTCCGTGTCCATAGAGACACATACCAGCTCTACTGGTAGTACTGCTACTACCAGCAGTACTACACCTGCACCTGTCGACGACACAAGTTGTTCTGCTTCCACGAGCACATCCAAAGGTAGCATCAGTAATTCTACATTTGTTGTTAGCCCAGCTAGCATGGATACTGGCAGTTGTGAATCTGATGTGGCCGAAGAGCTACTGCCCCCTTACCTGGGAAAGCACAAAAACAACAGAAAGGGACGTTGCACCATCAAAGAGGACAACAAAATATGATGAGAACTACATTGATTTGGGGTTCACTTATATTGGGAGTAGTGCCTTTCCTCAGCCACGGTGTGTTATATGTGCAAAAGTAATATCTCACAACTCGATGAAACCTTCACTTTTGTGCAGACATTTAGAAACAAAACATACTAATTAGAAAAATAAGCCACAGGAGTTTTTGAGCCAGAATTAAGACGACCTTCGAGTAGTAAGACATGTTTAAAAGCAACAGATACCATTTGTCACGCCCATATCTGTCGTCCCCCCCCCCCCCCCCCCACTTGGTGCTCGAAGGCGCCAGGCTCCACTGCATTTGAGCCAATCAGTTGTTTTGTGACAAGGTAGGGGTGGTATACAGAAGATAGCCCTATTTGGTAAAAAGACCAAAGTCCATATTATGGCAAGAACAGCTAAAATAAGCAAAGAGAAACAACAGTGCATCATTACTTTAAGACATGAAGGTCAGTCATTTCAAGAACTTTGAACATTTCTTCAAGTGCTTTCGCAAAAAAACTTCAAGCGCTATGATGAAACTGGCACTCATGAGGACCGCCACAGGAACTGAAGACCCAGAGTTACCTCTGCTGCAGAGGATAATTTCATTAGAGTTAACTGCACCTCGGATTGCAGCCCAGATAAATGCTTCACAAAGTTCAAGACACATCTCAACATCAACTGTTCAGATGAGTTTGTGTGAGTCAAGCCTTCATGGTTGAATTGCTGCAAAGAAACCACTACTAAAAGGACAGCAATAATGTCACGCCCTGGCCAGAGAGAGGCTTTTTATTCTCTATTTTGGTTAGGCCAGGGTGTGACTAGGGTGGGCATTCTATGTCCTTTTTTCTATGTTTTGTATTTCTATGTCTTGGCCTGGTATGGTTCTCAATCAGGGACAGCTGTCTATCGTTGTCTCTGATTGAGAACCATACTTAGGTCCCCTTTCCCCCACCTGTTTTGTGGGAAGTTAACTTTGTATCTGTTCACCATGCATCAACCGTAGGGATGGTGCCATGTTTCCTTCAGATGTGACACTTGGCATTCAATCTTGGTTTCATCAGACCAGAGAATCTTGTTTCTCATGATCTGAGAGCCTTTAGGTTCATTTTGGCAAACTCCATGTGGGCTGTCATGTACCTTTTACTCAGGAGTGGCTTCCGTCTGGCCTTATTGGTTGAGTGCTGCAGAGATGTTAGTCCTTCTGGGAGGTTCTCCCATCTCCACAGAGGAACTCTGGAGCTCTGTCAGAGTGACCATCGGGTTCTTGGTCACCTCCCTGACCAAGGTCCTTCTCCCCCGATTGCTCAGTTTGGCCGGGCGACTAGCTCTAGGAAAAGGTGGTTACTCTTGGTGGTTCCAAACTTCTTCCATTTAAGAATGGTGGAGGCCACTGTGTTCTTGGGGACCTTCAATACTACAGACATTTTTTTGGTACCCTTCCCCAGATCTGTGTCTCGACACAATCATGTCTCGGCGCTCTACAAAACAATTATTTCGACCTCATGGCTTGGTTTTTTCTCTGACAAACACTGTTAACTGTGGGACCTTATATAGACAGGTGTGTGCTCCAGGTGGACAGGTGTGTTCCAAATCATGTCCAATCAATTGAATTTACCACAGGTGGACTCCAATCAAGTTGTAGAAACATCTCAAGGATGATCAATGGAAACGGGATGCACCTGAGCTCAATTTCGAGTTTCATAGCACAGGGTCTGAATACTTACGCAAATAAGGTATTTCTAAAAACCTGTTTTCACTTTGTCATAATGGAGTATTGTGTGTAGCTTGATGAGGATTTGTATTTATTTAATCCATTTTAGAATAATGCTGTAACGTCACATAATGTGGAAAAAGTCAAGGGGTCTGAATACTTTCCGAATGTACCGTATCTACTTTCTGAATGCACTGTATATCATTTATGCAGCAGCATACAAGACATTCTTGGACTCACTTTGTTGTGCTGTGCTCACTTGAACAGGAAGGTGGCGCCTCAGTCCTTCGTGGGCAAATTTTGTCATCTAACTCTGTCATCAAAGTCTAGCATTCTCTGGATTTATGGTGCTTTCAAGGCAACTGGGAACTTGAAAAAAAATAACAATGTTGAATCATGATGTCAGTGATCTTCAGGTAGGAGCTCTAGAAAAAGGCCAGAGTTCCCGACTTGGAATTCTGAGTTTGATGACCGTTCAAAACGTATTTTCCCAGTCGGAGCTCGTTTTTTCCCCGAGTTCCCAGTTGTCTTGAACTCACTGAAGTCTGAGATTTCCCAGTTGTTTTGAACATGGCAGAAGTCATGCTGGATTGACAACATGGCCAATGTATTCAACCTTTTCTGGCCCATCGTGTTGAATGTTTATCCGTTTAAGCTTGAAAAAGAGACCCTTAAACCCAGACTTGGACCACACACCAACTCCATTGATTAGCAGGTTAATGATTGATTTGCAATGCTTGCAGTTAGCCGCTGATTCCTTCCAAACCACTCATGGTTGAATTTGCGATTTCCAACTTGTTGTGTAATGTTTATGTCCAATGGCCGATGAGCAGCGATACATTTTTATTTAATTTCACTTCATATTGAAAAAGCTTGAAAAGGATTTGCAAGTAGATTGTCAATTTGATTCATGATAATGACTGCTAGCTTGCTAGCTAAGATTTTGAAAGTATAATGAGCATGATCAGTCCAATCAAAGTTACGGTAGATATAACAGGATTTGACATAATTTTATCTGTGGCCAATGACCTTGAGCCTTCTTGGATGGGCGCTTCTAATGTAACTCTATGGCAACCCCCAAGGTGCTTGAATTTTCAAGCTTTACCTATAGATTTTGCAGTGACGTAGTGTCCTCGTGAATGACAGAACACTGACCCAATCACGGCACAACTAGAGAACATTACCAACCCCTACGCTTCGTATTTTCCGCTGGCTGCCCCACCACCACAAACAAGCACTGAGCTAGGCTGAAACACCTGCATTTTGGAGCTGCCTTACTCAGGAAAGCAAAAATAAACCATGATTGTTTTCAGCTTTATTAACTCATTTTTTAAAAAGTAATTGTTTGCAAACTGATATGTGGCAGATTTATTTCTGTCAATATTCAACCCTAGTTTCAACCCTAGTTTAAGGGACTCATTGTCCCATTCTCTCCACTTAACCCTAGACTTAGTTTTCATGTGTCCATGTTGAACTTTGAATCTCTGGGAATGAGCAACATACCAAAATAACATGGAGACTAGACACAACCACATTTTGGCTTAATTAGGGTGCCAGTGTACTAAGGTCTTGAATACCAAGATTGTAAGGGCTAATGATAACATAATGGGTCTAAGAGAGAATGGCACTGAGCGAATGGCTGTTTTAACTACAATAGCATTATCAATACAAGTGCAACAGGTTAGTTCTTGAACGCACCCCTGTTGCCCTGTCAGCAGCAGGTGTGTGCAATTGTAATTAAGGTTGGGGCTTCCAAGTAGGCCTGCCTTGTGTAAACAATCATGGCATTTTGTACCATTCAGGAATTTCCCCTTGACCTTGTGAAGGTTATTGTATGAGAGGAGGACAAGAGTGGGGGTGTTGTGCTTTAGTTCAAATTCTATGGATTAAGAGCTGTAAGTATGTTTCAGGTTTGAGTGCCCATACCCTTGAACTATTTATCTGTCAAATCCCCCACATTACACAGGGTCTGCAACAACATCATGCTTTATATCCTGCATATGCATCTTCATAACTTTTATGCATTCCTCCAAATCCCTAATTACATATAGTCTTCATAAAACGACAGGGAAAGCCACTGTTGTTTTGAAGGCATGTTGAGACATTGAACTAATACATTTAACCACTTAGTATTTGCTTTGTACTGTATGTGGGGGCTTGTAATTGACACATGTGTGACATGTTGTACACACAGGGGTGAATGTAAAAGGCATGTGGACATGGGCTCACTGGGAACCGAATAGGCAAAAAGGAGGGACTAACCTGAACTTGTCCAATAACAAATGCAGATCCCCCCCCCCCCCCCCCCTTACATGTTTTGCTACGGTTTGCCCTAATGAATACACCCCATGTAGTAGTGTTCAGGCCCTGGTATGTTGCCACTGTTCCCCCCTCACTTCCCCAACTGGGCCAGAGAGGCCAGCTGTGGGGAGTGTGTGTGCTCTGTTTATGGAAAAAGTGTAGGGGGGAGCAAGGGGGAGAACAAGACAGTGGTTTATGGAGCAGCACAGTTTCTCAGTAAGTGAGGGAGTGTTAGTTGGCTGTTAGGCTAAATTAATTAGTTGATTTGCTTTTCCATTTTAATGAGAGTTTCAGAGCTGTGGTCTCTGTGGCTACCACCAAACTCTGTCAAAGTTGACAAATGTTTGTGTATCAAACCTCAAATTCACATTTTATACCGCCTGCTCTGTGACTGTGACTATTTCTCCAGCCTGACCCCTTCACATTTTATACAGCCTGCTCTGTGACGGTGACTATTTATCCAGAGAAACAACAAAGAACATTGTTTCCTAGTAATGATTTAAGTTACAACGTTACACTCTATACCCTAATAATGTTTTTAGCCCTGTCATATAGTTCAACTTTCTTGTTTGTGTTAAGTAAGATGTGGCCCCTCCTTGATTCTCTGGTTTTCTGGAAGCAGGCCACCCACACCACTCCCTCTCCACCACTCCCCCTTCTCTCTAGTCATAGACAGAGACAAGCAGACTGGTTGAGTGGCAACACACTACGAGAGGGGGGAAAAGATCTGTAGAATTGAATGAGCTGTTTTAGCTAGTCTCCCCCTCTGAGGCCGGGAAGTAGAGGAAAACGTGAGAAACGCTGCTTCTATTCTCTGAGTAGTTCTGAAACGAGCACGAGGGGTAAAGACCGCATCTCTAAAAACGACTTCCTTCAAACCCCTGGAACTGTGACTGTCCTGAGGAGAACACTCCCCTCACACACGCCCCAACTGACCGTGGAGGCGTGAGAAGAGCCGTGGAGAGGAGCAGCAGACGAAGCACAACAAGGAAGAAAGTAAAAAGGAGAGGGGGAGGAGAAGATGGAGGCCTTGCTTCCTGTGTTGCAGCGACACCCTGGAATGTCTGTGTTGGTGTGCGCTCTGATGTTCCGGGTGGCCCACCGACTACTACAGAATCTGCCTGTGCCCAAAGCGGTAGCAGTGGATGACTTCCGCTCCTGGAAGTGGAGGAACCTCTCGGTCTCTATGGTCCACTCCCTCCTGACAGGGACTTGGGCTATGACCTGGTGAGTCACTCTCTGCACTGGGACACCATTGTTCATTCACAGTGGATCCACATGATGTGTTATGTAGGGGTGTGTGGAGCTGTAACAGTCACTGACAGGGGAGAGGAGGAGAGTGATGAGCATGTTCAGACGGGAAGATGTGAGGAGACTAAGGAATTCTCAAGTTGGGAGGGAAATGCCACAGTACAGCCTACCCAATGGCCTTCTCAGGAAACAAATACTTATTGAGCTCTGCGACACTAGGCAGCAAGATGTTCATTTTATGCTTGTAGTTTAGAGTAGCTGATTAGGGCAATAAATGTTCCCCTGTGTAGTTAATAACTATCTGTGTCAGATTATTGCAAATGAGGCAGATATTGAGTCCGCAAAGACAGAGCCTTAATCAGATTGTGGAAGTTTAGAAAGCACATCTGTTTTGACATAACAAAAGATAAAAAAATTCTTGAATCCACTCAAGTCAATTAGCCTAACTAAATTAGTGTCATGCCAAAGATTTTTTTTTTTAAATCCACTCATGAGAATGGTGATGTAGCCCATTTTCGAAGAGAGCAAGTAGGTAAACGGGAAAAACCTGCTGGCTAGATGACTGTTGTAAAAGCTGTTATGTGAGGTGGGGACTTCTGAAGGATTACAAATCGATCCTCCATTTAGTGCCAGATCGGAGCCATGACACATGATGTTACACACACTGTTTTTGTAGTACAAATAGATATACAGTACCAGTCAAGTTAGGACACACCTACTCATTCAAGGGTTCTTCTTAATGTTGACTATTTTCTACATTGTAGAATAATAGTGAAGACAAACTATGAAATAACATGTCATGTAGTAAAAAAGTGGTGAACAAATCAAAATATATTTTACATTTGTGATTCTTCAAAGTAGCCACCCTTTGCTGATCTAAATAAATCCGACAGTGTCACCAGCAAAGCACCATCACACCACCACCTCCATGCTTCATGGTGGGAACAACACATGCGGCAATCATCTGTTCACCTACTCTGTGTTTCACAAAGACACAGCAGTTGCAACCAAACATCTCAAATTTGGACTAACCAGACCAAAGGACAGATTTCCACTGGTCTAATGTCCATTGCTCGTGTTTCTTGGCCCAAGCAAGTCTCTTATTCTTATTGGTGTCATTTAGTAGTGCTTTCTTTGCAGCAATTCGACCATAAAGGCCTGATTCATGCAGTCTCCTCCGAACAGTTGATGTTGAGATGTCTATTACTTGAACTCTGTGAAGCATTAATTTAGGCTGCAATCTGAGGTGCAGTTAATTCCAATGAACGTATCCTCTGCAGCAGATGTAACTCTGCGTGTTCGTTTCCTGTGGCGGTCCTCATGAGTGCCAGTTTCATCATAGCGACTGAACTTGAACAAACATTCAAAGTTCTTGATTTTCGGTATTGACTGACCTTCATGTCTTAAAGTAATGATGCATTGTTGTTTCTCTTTGCTTATTTGAGCTGTTCTTGCCATAATATATTCTGTGTACCACCCCTATCTTGTCACAACACAACTGATTGGCTCAAATGCATTGAGAAGGAAAGAAATTCCACAAATGAACTTTTAAGAAGGCACACCTATTAATTGAAATGCATTCCAGGTGACTACCTCATGAAGCTGGTTGAGCAAATGCCAAGAGTGTGCAAAGCTGTCACCAAGGCAAAGGGTGGCCACTTTGAAAAATCTCAAATATTGATTTAACACTCTTTTTTTTGTTTGTTATTTCATAGTTTTGATGTCTTCGCTATTATTCTACAATGTAGAAAATAGTTAAAAAAATAAAGGACCCTTGAATGAGTAGGTGTCCAGACGTTTGACTAGTAGTGTGTGTGTGTATGTATATATATATATATATATATATATGTATGTGTGTGTGTGTGTGTGTGTGTGTGTATGTATCTATATATATATATATATATATATATATATATATATATATATATATATATATATATATATATATATATATATATATATATATATATATATATATATATATATATATATATTACACAGTACCTACACTACTTGGATAGCTGACAACACATGCGTACATGGGCAGGCTATACAATTTATATATATATATATATATATATATATATATACACACAGTACCTACACTACTTGGATAGCTGACAACACATACATACATGGGCAGGCTATACAATTTAGGCTAGTAATAGATGTTTTATAAAGCAGTTATATTCGACAAGCTGCTGTTCATGTAGTTCACTGATTATTGCCATACGTGCTCACCCTGACCTGCTAGAAATCATCAGGTCATGCATTATCAAGGGAATGAACTGTCTCACCGTAAACTTTGCTATTGACCTTGTGAAGGCACAAAGCATCTTGTAAAGAAGCAGGAGAATTGCTGTTACCAGATCATTATATTAAGTCTGTGCTTAGTCAGGCTATTCTCTACAGCAGGGTTTACCAAACTTGCTCCTGGGGCCTCCCCTGGTTGTACGCTTTAGTTTTTTGCCCTAGCACTACACAGCTGATTTTCAAATAATCAAAGCTTGACGATGATTTGGTCATTTGAATCAGCTGTGTAGTGCTAGGGCGAAAACCAAAACGGGCCAACAGGACCACGTTTGGGAAACCCTGTCTCCACATTGAGCCCTGTGTCTGAATGAGAGGAACTCCGACTTCACTGTCCATAACCATGTATCCCTGTCCTCTCCAGTGTGATCATTTCCCCTGAGTTGGCAACCAACATTCACTCCTTCTACACGGCCCCGGCCTACATGCTCATCTGCATCTCATCAGGTCAGTCACTACCCCTTTAAGATGGCTGCTAAAAGACCTGTGTGTGAAAGGGTTAATTAAAAGGTAAACTGGGAATTCATTTACATTGACCACAAATGGTGTGGGAGAGTGGGGTTCATTGTGGGGAGTCTGTAAACACTTCAACTTTTTGTTGTAATGGCTTCAGTCTGGCTTGATCCATTTAAGTTAAAAGGCATGGAGTGGATCCTGAGCTTGACAGCTACTTTTGTTCCTAATAATAGCTGGGATATCCTGGGGAAATAAATACTCTCCCACCTTTCAGTGGCAGCCAGATTGAGAGAATGATTAATGCAGATCCGCCCATCTCACCAGCTTGCTATGGGCACCAAAACGAATCCCCTAAAGACCCAGCAGTCAACAGCCCTGCTGAAAGATGTGATGACGAGATGTGACTAGTGTTGATGTTATTATTTTGTGTGTCTCGCATGCATGTAACTGAAGCTGCAGGTCTGAGGAGAGCCAGCCTGACAGCCGCAAACCTTCCATTCCATTGAGACAGATTGCCATTTATAGAGGTTCACACAACACTAATTTTTGAAATGCAGTCCAAAGCGGTTTCCCTGTGTTTTTCTTTCAAGTGTAACACATGTCCATGGTGCTGATAATTAGGATGGACTATGCCAGTGCGGTCCAATATATTTCTCTCCGCTGATATATGTAGGACAGGGAAGTCCTGACTATTTTGTTTATGGTACTACTGTTATCAACCATTTAGATGGCCTCCTCTGTTGTTTGGACCTTGATAAGTAATCCATAGAAATAGAATCTCCATAGAAATAGAATCTCTGTTCCAATATCCACACTAGCATAGAATATGAATGAAGCAACGTATTGGGCATGCATTCAAAGGGGTATGCTGGAATGCACGTTGGAACGTGGCCTAAGATTAGATAGCTCTTAGATCAACTCTGTACTGGTATCCCGTGTATATAGCAAAGTTATCATTACTCATTGTGTATTTATTATTACGCGTTTTACTTTTCAAATCACATTTTATTGGTCACATACACACATTTAGCAGATGTTTGTGGGTGTAGCGAAATGCTTGTGTTCCTAGCTCCAACAGTGCAATAGTGTCTAACAATACACACATCGAAAAGTAAAACAATGGAATTTTTTTCTTGGCATTGTTGGGAAGGGCCCATAAGTAAGCATTTCACTAAGTCTACACCTGTTTGTGATGAATACCATTTTATTTAGAATGCTCAAAAGGCCTCGACTGAGGCATTGCTCTTTACTCTCCTTTGACAGGATACTTTGTACAAGATGCAGGTGACATCATTCTAACTGGACATGCAAGAGGATCCTGGGAGTTCTTAATTCATCATGTTCTGGTAAGATAATTTACCTTTTTGTTTCAGTTTGTACCTGGTAAGAATTTACATATGGCCTTTTTTTTTAATTATATATTTTTGGTTTTGTTTGTTACAGCAGCTACTGCTAGATTGTGTCTGAAGGTTAGATGCAGTATTTTAATTCACTGGTTTTGTTTTATGACCTTGTGAAAACAGACTGATCGCTGCGCTCACGCTTTGTTTCAATTCAAGCTAAGTGAAGTGAATTGAAACAATGTGAGCTGTGAAGGAATTTTGCAGATGACATCTTAATATTGTATGGTGCTAAGAGGAATCACACTCCTAGGGGGATTTACTGTGTCAGTAGTGACATTTTAAAGGTGACACAGTGCGGGCCTATTCTGTCATCTAAATGAACGCTCCTGTGTGCCTATCCCTGACTGCAGGCGAACAACACCCACCATTGTGTGGGGGGATGTGTGTTGTGTTGAACACTGATCTGAGGCACACATTGAGCTGAGCTTCCCTGTGTCTCCGATTAGTCAGTGTACACTATATATACAAATGTATGTGGACACCCCTTCAAATTAGTGGATTCTGCTATTTAAGCCACACATTGCTGACAGGTGTATAAAATCGAGCACACAGCCATGCACTCTCCATAAACAAACATTGACAGTAGAATAGTCTTACTGAAGAGCTCAGTGACTTTCAACGTGGCACCGTCATAGGATGCCACCTTTCCATCAAGTCAGTTCGTCAAATGTCTGCCCTGCTAGAGCTGCCCCAGTCAACTGTAAGTACTGTTATTGTGAAGTGGAAACGTCTAGGAGCAACAACGGCTCACAGAACGGGACCGCCAAGTGCTGAAACTCGTAGCGTGTAAAAGTTGTCTGTCCTCGGTTGCAACACTCCTTACTGAGTTCCAAACTACCTCTGTAAGCAACGTCAGCACACAAACTGTTCATCGGGAGCTTCATTAAATGGGATTTCATGGCCTAAGATCACCATGCGCAATGCCAAGCGTTGGCTGGAGTGGTGTAAAGCTCGCCACCTTTGGACTCTGGAGCAGTGGAAGCACGTTCTCTGGAGTGATGAATCACGCTTCGTCTGGCAGTCCGACGGATAAATCTGGGTTTGGTGGATGCCAGGAGAAGGCTACCTGCCCAAATGCATAGTGCCAACTGTCAAGTTTGGTGGAGGAATAATGGTCTGGGCGGTTTTTCATGGTTCGGGCTTGCCCCTGATTTCCAGTGAAGGGAAACCTTAATGCTACAGCATACAATGATTTTCAGGGGTGGGCAACTCAAGTCCTCAGGGGCCTGATTGTCACACTTTTTTTCTCCATCCTTAGCAAACACAGCTGATTTAATCAAATTGCATTCTAAACTGAAGGTCGTGATTAGGTGATTATTGGAGTCTGGTGTATTAGCTGGGGCAAAACTGTGACCCCAATCAGGCCCCCGAGGGCTGGAATTGCCCACCACTGCCAGCTGATTCTGTGCTTCAAACTTTGTGGCAACCGTTTGGGGAAGGCCCTTTCCTGTTTCAGCATGACAATGCTCCCGTGCACATAGCAAGGTCCATACAGAATGGTTTGTCGATCGGTGTGGAAGAACTTGACTGGCCTGCAGAGCCCTGACCTCAACCCCTATCAAACCCCTTTGGGATGAATTCGAATGCCGACTGCGAGCCAGGCCTAATCGCCCAACATCAGTACCGGACTTCACTAATGCTCTTGTGACTGAATGGAAGCAAGTCCCTGCAGCAATGTTCCAGCATCTAGTGGAAAGCCTTCCCAGAAGAGCCACCTGTAGGCTGTTATAGCAGCAAAGGGATCAACTCCATATTAATGCTCATGATTTTGGAATGAGATGTTCGACAAGCAGTTGTCCACATACTTTTGGTCATGTAGTATTTGTCCCAATATTCTGACCACTAGTTGGTTGATTAGTGTTTTTTTGGTGAGCCATTAATCATACAGTATATTCAATATAAATTGTAAATTTTTCCCCAGTTTTACTATTGCAAAGATTACAGTATCCCAATTGCCTTACAGCAGTAAGGCGGCAGAGTGCCATTGGTATGTATTAACTACTTTCTCTCTGTCCTTCCCTTCCTCAGGTGCTCTGGTGCTTCCTGTATTCTCTGTACTCACACCTCTACGTGGCCGGTGCTGTGGTGGCTCTCTTTGTGGAGGTTAACAGTGTCACCCTGCATTTGAGGCTAATGCTGAAGCTAGCATCACAGCAGTCGTCCCCTCTGTACCAAATCAATAAGTTCCTCAACCTCTTCACCTACATCGTCTTCCGCCTCAGCGCACAGTTCTACCTCACATATTACATTGTACAGAACTACTCCTGGATGGACAAAGGAGGCTACTTCCTGGTTACCATGACTCTCATGAACACCATGATCCTGATCTACTTTTATCGTCTTCTCCGCGCCGACTTCTTCCCCCGGAGCAGGGCTCACATGGAGCAAAATGGCACCCACAACAACGTCAAAAAGTTCCTCGCTGAATGACACCGATAGTGACATGACCGTATACCTGATGTTGTGTTTGGTGTGTTTGTTCGGTTACACATCTCATCGCATTGTGTCAAGCTGTGACTTTATTATTATTATTATTATTATTATTATTATTATTATAACAACAACAAAAAAGCTCTCTCAAAGGCTCGTGTTGTCGTGAGAGGCGGCCAGGAAAGGATGTGGACAGTGGTACATGCCCTATAGTGATGATTATGCCCACTGTGACTGAAGATCCCTCACTCACACTAACTGGGCAGCATACAGTGAGAGACTGACTGGTCTGTTCACACTGACTGGGAGAATCCTACTAAATTACTTCCAGGATACTGTGCCACTTTTGCTTCTGATCATAGCTATTACAATTGTTAACAATATAGGAATTTACATGATTCATGTGGAATGCTCTTTTACAGAAAAAATGCTAACAATCATACATGCATACAGTAGAGAAACAAACTGCCAAGGATAACAGGGACCACCTTGGTTGCTGTACATCCCACCCCACAAATTCTGTCAGGTTTGGCTTAGCAACATAGTTTTATTGAAATTTCCACTAATAGGATTTTGTAAATGTACTATAATACAATCAATATCTGACACTAACAAATTGTCCGACAATACATCTGTTTCACTTTCATTCTTCCCTGTTTGGTCTCAAAAGGTCAACACCAATACATAGGTGAATGGCATTCTTACAACAGCGACCATTCTTTTCATTCCATAAATCTAACGAGTCTTGGTAAGCCATAGTAGTGCCTATACCGCAGTTCCTTCAACAATTTTCCCTGGATAGCCCCCATAGTATGTCTATAGATGGTGTTGGGGAAGCTACTCAGCGAAAAAAAAAAGCTTCTTCTCACTGTCGACTGCGTTTATTTTCAGGAAACGTAACGTGTAAATATTTGTACGGATATAAGATTCAACAACTGAGAGACAAACTGAACAAGTTCCACAGAAATTGAATAATGTGTCCCTGAACAAAGGGGGGGGGTCAAAAGTAACAGTCAGTATCTGGTGTGGCCACCAGCTGCATTAAGTACTGGAGTGCATCTCCTCATGGACTTCGCCAGATCTTGCTGTTTAAAAAATATATTTTATTTTACATTTTTATTTAACCAGGAAGGCCAGTTAAGAACAAGTTCTCACTTACAACTTCGACCTGGCCAAGATCAGGCAAAGCAGTGCGAACAAAAACAACACAGTTACACATGGGATAAAGAAATGTGCAGTCAATAACACAATAGAAAAATATATGTACAGTGTGTGCAAATGTAGTAAAATTAGGGAGGTAAAGAAATAAATAGGTCATAGTGGTGAAATAATTACAATTTAGCATTAACACTGGAGTGAGAGATGTGCAGGTAGAAATACTGGAGTGCAAAAGAGCTCAAAATAAAACAATATGGGGATGAGGTAGTTGGGTGTGCTATTTACAGATGAGCTGTGTACAGTGATTGCTAAGCTGCTGAGGTGTTGGCTTTGGGGATGACCAGTGAAATATACCTGCTGGAGCGTGTGTGGGTGTTGCTATGGTGACCAGTGAGCTAAGGCGGGGCTTTACCTAGCAAAGACTTATAGATGACCTGGAACCAGTGGGTTTGGAAACGAATATGAAGCGAGGGCCAGCCAACGAAAGCATACAGGTCGCAGTGGTGGGTAGTATATTGGGCTTTGGTGACAAAACGGATGGCACTGTGATAGACTGCATCCAATTTGCTGAGTAGAGTGTTGGAGGCTATTTTGTAAATGACATCGCCGAAGTCAAGGATTGGTAGGATAGTCAGTTTAACGTGGGTATGTTTGTTTGGCAGCATGAGTGAAGGATGCTTCGTTGCGAAATATGAAGCCAATTCTAGATTTCATTTTGGATTGGAGATGCTTAATGTTAGTCTGGAAGGAGAGTTTTCAGTCTAACCAGACACATAGGTATTTGTAGTTCTCCACATAGTCTAAGTCCGAGCTGTCCAGAGTAGTGATGCTGGACAGGTGGGCAGTTGTGGGCAGCGATCGGTTGAAGAGCATGCATTTAGTTTTACTTGCATGTAAGAGCAGTTGGAGGCCATGGAAAGAGAGCTGTATGGCATTGAAGCTCATCTGGAGGTTAGTTAACACAGTGTCCAAATAAGGGCCAGAAGTATACAGAATAGTGTCGTCTGCGTAGAGGTGGCTGAGAGAATCATCAGCAGCAAGAGCGACATCATTGATGTATACAGAGAATAGTCGGCCCGAGAATTGAACCCTGTGGCACCCCCATAGAGACTGCCGGAGGTCCGGATAACAGGCTCTCAGAGTTCAGTGTGTCAAATCGATCTGAGAAGTAGTTGGCTTACGAAGACCTTAGAAAGGCAGGGTAGGATAGATATAGGTCTGTAGCAGTTTGGGTCTAGAGTGACTACCCGTTTGAAGAGGGGGATGACCGCGGCAGCTTTCCAATCTTTGGGGATCTCAGACGATGCGAGAGGTTAAACAGGCTAGTAATAGGGGTTGCAACAATTTCAGGGGATATTTTTAGAAAGAGAGGGTCCAGATTGTCTCGCCCTGCTGATTTGTAGGGGTCCAGATTTAGCAGCTCATTCAGAACATTGGCAATCTGAATTTGGGAGAAGGAGAAATGGGGGAGGCTTGGGCAAGTTGCTGTGGGGGGTGCAGGGCTGTTGACCGGGTAGGGGTAGCTAGGTGGAAAGCATGGCCAGCTGTAGAATTTTTTTTTAAATTGAAATTCTCAATTCTTGTGGATTTATTGGTGGTGACAGTGTTTCCTAGCCTCAGTGTAGCGGGCAGCTGGGAGGAGGTGCTCTTTTTCTCCATGGACTTTACAGTGTACCAGAACTTTTTGGAGTTTGTGCTACATGATGCAAATTTCTGCTTGAAAAAAGCTAGCCTTTGCTTTCCTAACTTCCCAGAAAAGTTACATATCGCGGCAGCTGTTCGATGCTAATGCAGTACGCCACAGGATGTTTTTGTGCTGGTCAAGGGCAGTCAGGTCTGGAGTGAACCAAGGGCTATATCTGTTCCTGGTTCTCATTTTTTTTGAATGGCACATGCTTATTTAAGATGGTGAGGAAAGCACTTTTAAAGAATAACCAGGCATCCTCTACTGACGGAATGAGGTCAATATCCTTCCAGTATACCCGGGCCAGGTATCCTTCGACGATAAATGCGAATCCGACCTTCACCCCTGGTGAGACACAACCATGACTCGTCAGTGAAGAGCACTTTTTGCCAGTTTTGTCTGGTCCAGCGACGGTGGGTTTGTGCCCATAGCAACATTGTTGCCGGTGATGTCTGGTGAGGACCTGCCTTACAACAGGCCTACAAGCCCTCAGTCCAGCCTTTCTCAGCCTATTGCGGACAGTCTGAGCACTGATTGTGTGTTCCTAGTGTAACTCGGGCAGTTGTTGCCATCCTGTACTTGTCCCGCAGGTGTGATACATTGTCCTGTGCAGGTGTTGTTACACGTGGTCTGCCACTGCGAGGACGATCAGCTGTCCATCCTGTAACGCTGTTTTAGGCGTCTCACAGTAAGGACATTGCAATTTATTGCCTTGGTCACATCTGCAGTCCTCATGCCTCCTTGCAGCATGCCTAAGGCACGTTCACGCAGATGAGCAGGGACCCTGGGCATTTTTCTTTTGGTGTTTTTCAGAGTCAGTAGAAAGGCCTCTTTAGTGTCCTAAGTTTTCATAACTGTGACCTTAATTGCCTACTGTCTGTAAGCTGTTAGTGTCTTACCGACCGTTCCACAGGTGCATGTTCATTAATTGTTTATGATTCATTGAACAAGCATGGAAAACCGTGTTTAAACCCTTTACAATGAAGATCTGTGAAGTTATTTGGATTTTTATGAATTATCTTTGAAAGACAGGGTCCCGAAAAAGGGACATTTTCTTATTTTGCTGAGTTTAGTTTACCAAGCGAACTTCTTCCAGTGTGAAGAAATTGGTAAGGTGCACTAAAGCCACCCTTAAACTATATTTTTCTTATGTAACTAAAGTTACTTTTTCAAAGTTAACACAAATGTAATCTAAACTACTTTGTAGAAACATTGTAAATCGGATATGACGTAGACTACAAATTGCAAGAATCAATCACTTTGGGGTTATATGGTAACGATGTGTAATTTAGCTTATTAAACACGTTTCAAGTGTGAATGGCCGTGCTGCTGCTCCAGTTTCAACTGTTCTGCCTGAGAGCTATGGAACCCTGACCTGTTCACCGGACGGGCTACCTGTCCCAGACCTGCTGTGTCAACTCTCTAGAGACAGCAGGAGCGGTAGAGGTGCTGACCTCTTGCACCCTCGACAACTACTGTGATTATTATTATTTGACCATGCTGGTCATTTATGAACATTTGAACATCTTGGTCATGTTCTGTTATAATCTCCACCTGGTTTTCCGTCAGAAGAGGACTGGCCACCCCTCACAGCCTGGTTCCTCTAGGTTTCAGACTTTTCTATGGAGTTACTCCTAGCCACCGTGCTTCTACACCTGCATTGCTTGCTGTTTGGGGTTTTAGGCTGTGTTCTGTACAGCACTTTGAGATATCAGCTGATGTAAGAAGGGCTATATAAATCAATTTGATTTGAATGAGGCAGGTCTGATGCCAAAAAAGACGGGAAATGATTGCCTACTTCACCCATCTTTTATTTGTTCAAATAAAAGTGGTGTGCAGTTCCAGGAGTTAGCTACACCACTACATGGCAAAAAAAAGTAACAAACTACTGAAAACACTACAAAGATTTTAATTTAGTTCAACTCCCACCAAGCTACTGCAAAATATAGTAAAATTACTAGTTGAACTACATAGATAGTTCACTACTCCCCAACACTGTTTAAATGTGGCGCTGGACTGAATGATGTGGACAGAAATCTCTGTAGAACAACTGTGTACAATAAACGGTCAGTTTTGAAGAGCTATACATACTTGCCAAATATACTTAGCATTTTGCATTTATTTTTGTTTATTTTTGTTATGTTTTGGTTCCATGAGCTGAAATAAGAGATCCCAGAAATGGTCCATAAGCACAAAAAGCTTACTTCCCTCCAATTTTGTGTGCACATTTGTGCCAAAATATGCCACACCTGTCAGGTGGATGGATTGTCAATAAGCAGATTAAACCGCATGATCATTACAAAGGTGCACCTTGTGCTGGCAATAAAAGGCCACTAAAATGTGCAGTTTTGTATCACAGTACTGCCACAGATGTCTCAAGTTTTGATGGAGTTGTCTGTAATAAAGCCCTTTTGTGGGGAAAAACTCATTCTGATTGGCTGGACCTGGCTCCAGCCAAGGTCAGGCCCACCCATGGCTGTGCCCCTGCCCAGTCATGTGAAATCCATAGATTAGGGCCAAATTAATTTCAATTGACTGATTTCCTTATTAACTGTAACTCAGTAAAATAATTGAAATTGTTGCATGTTGCGTTTTATATTTTTGTTCTGTATAGTAAAAAAATACATATTACTGTAAAAAGTAAAATATACCTTAACATATAAATTATAAAGCAATTGCTTGACTCGAAGATGACATCTCGGATTTTAATAATTTGATTTGATGTGCCTCATTAAAGCTCTTTAAAAGCCTGTTGTTTGTTGAACGCATCCTCATGATCTGTTGAACAAATAAAGACCCTTAGTTAAGGAAGGAAAACATTGTTAAACTGTTTTAAATCATCGTCCAATTGCGTAAAGATAAAATATTTAATGGATCTATGCCGCCCTCTAGAGCTGTTTTGTGTAAACTAAAGAGATTATTGATGCTGGTGCATATGCAAAACGATTATACCACCTCCAGGAAAGAAGCAACAAAACATTCTGTATTTTGCCAGATGTGGAGTCAAAACCCTGCCTAATTGTAATTTTCCATTGGCTACTACTGGTAAGACACCCGACACCATGTATCCATGAGACAGGAAGTGTCGATTATCAAAGAAATAGAAAAAGTGGCAAGGCAACATGGGCCTGTAGTAAATATCAAAGGACAGAAAACCCAGCGTTCTATCACCAGAATATGACGCCGATTACTATAATGTTGCATTGTAGCCTACAAGATTTTGTATAATGACAACAAATTAGAAATTAAATGTGTGTTTGGGCTACTTTGTGTCCAATGATATCTGCCGCCAGGGGGAGTCGACTCGCAAAGACTTTATTTCCCAAATTCCAATGGGAACCTGGAGCTGAGTAAGAGGTCCGCCTAAACACCTAAATAATTTGCAGACTACGTTATTTCCCACTCACTTCCGAAGGTCTGGTTTATTTGGTGTGAACGAATACGGTGAGCTTTTTTTGGAAAGATTCGGATTAATTTATGTAAAACCTCAAATCTTGAAACCAAACTAAAAGTCTAAGCTTTTCTTTATTGACTGAAGGTTTAACGTTACGCGTGACGAAAAAACGCTATCCTGTCCCGTTCCAAGGTATGTAGCTCTAGTGACATCCCAGCATGGACTCTGTTCTCTAGTAGCTTTTATTTTTCCTTTGTAGACAACTTCGGTTTTTATTAAACCATTTTGGGAGATCATGTTTCAATGTGTCCACATGTTTTGGTTCTTGAAGAGACTAGAGTTGCTTCTTATCATGTGAATTATGATTAAGCATGATTACAATTATAAAGAGCAACAATACTTTTTTACAATCTATTATCGGTTTAGTATGAATTAGCTATATAATTGTAAACAGTTTGCAGTAATTCATTTTCTTTGTGCACAGAACAATATGATTAAAATAGAGATTAGTGGATCATCTCCAGAACAGACGAGTTACTGGCTACTGACTCATAGGCTAATCAAATCAACGTTTATTTGTCACGTGCGCCGGAGACAACAGGTGTAGGTAGACTTTACAGTGAAATGCTTATTTACAGGCTCTAACCCATAGTGCAAAAAAGGTATTAGGTGAACAATAGGTAAGTAAAATAATAATAACAGTAGCGAGGCTACATACAGACACCGGTTAGTCAGGCTGATTGAGGTAGTATGTACATGTAGATATGGTTAAAGTGACTATGCATATATAATGAACAGAGAGTAGCAGTAGCGTAAAATTGTAATCAGTCAATTGTAATCGTGTAGTGGTGCGTAATCCCACAGGTTGCATAGGCTACTCTTGCTCATAATTGTCATGTTAACAAAACCCAGTGCTTCATTTGAGCCATAACATGAGCCGGAACCTCTCAGTTTTTGACTGTTTCGTTCCGGAACCTATTTGCCATGATCCGGTAATCTCGTGGCATGAAACGTAATTTTCACTGTTTGCAATGTTTAAATTCGAATAAAAGCGATTAGAGTTAATTCGTGTTGCCGCCTCTGTAATTATCATAGCGCCCTAAAAAACGTAGCCTAATGTGAAAACGTAGGTTTTCACCCCACGCCTGATATTCTAACATTTTATTTGGGTTGGGCCATTCCGGGTTTATGATTTGCTCAACATTGTAGCCCAGAGACCAACTCTTTGCAGTTGCTGTGTTGTGAGAGAGGCTACAGGCACTCTGATAGACATGAGCCTGCAACCATCTCTCCAGAGTTGTACTTCATCATTTATTTCCTTATAGAATCATAGCTATGGGAAGGGTGCTTCATCATTTATTTCCTTGAAGAATCATATCTATGGGAAGGAAGGGCGCTGGTGGTGCTGCAGCACACCAGATAAATTGAAATACATTTGCCAACATTATAGAATTACTGCCGTATGTTGAGAAATACTTTAAATAATTCAGAATACTACACCAGGAGTAGGTCTATAATAGCCAAGAGGATCAATAGCTTTTTTTATTTTTTATAGCCTAGCTGTGGATTGTGTGTAGTCCAATCACAAGACATTGCCTACAGTCGGGAATGCGTGGCAAATCTGTCAGTGAACAGCATGCATTTGCAATATTTAAAATACTGAGCAAAAATATAAACGCAACATGTAAGGTGTTGGTCCCATGTTTCATGAGCTGAAATAAAAGATCCCAGACATTTTCCATATGCCAAAAATATTATTTATCTCAAATGTTGTGCACACATTTGTTTTTCATCCCTGTTAGTGAACATTTCTCCTTTGCCAAGATAATCCAGCCACCTGACATGTGTGGCATATCAAGAAGTGGATAAAACAGCATGCTCATTACCCAGGTGCTGGGGACAATAAAAGGCCACTCTAAAATGTGCAGTTTTGTCATACAGCACCATGCCACAGAAGTCTCAAGTTTTGAGGGAGCATGCAATTGTCCTGCTAACAGCAGGAATGTCCACCAGAGCTGTTACCAGAGAATTGAATGTTAACTTCTCTACCATAATGTCATTATAGGGAATTTTGCAGTACATCCAACTGGCCTCACAACCGCAGACCACGTATACTCGGGGCTTCCGAGTGGCGCAGCGGTCTAAGGCACTGCATCTCAGTGCCTGAGATGCAGACCCTGGTTCGATTCCAGGATTTATCACAACCGGCCGTGATTAGGAGTCCCATAGGGCGGCGCACAATTGGCCCAGTGTCTTCTGGGTTAGGGTTTGACCGGGATAGGCCATCATTGTAAATAAGAATTTGTTCTTATTAACTGATTTGCCTAGTTAAGTAAAGGTACAATACAATTAAAATAACCACACCAGCCCAGGACCTCCACATCCGGCTTCTCCACCTGCGGGATCGTCTGAGACCACCCACCCAGACAGCTGAGGAAACGGAGGAGTATTTCTGTCTGTAATAAATCCTGTTTGTTGGGGGAAACTAATTCTGATAGGTCCATCCACTTGGGAGCCAGGCCCAGCCTATGTCCACCCATGGCTGCACCCCTGCCCAGTCATATAAAATCCATAGATTAGGGCCTAATGATTATATTTAAATTTACTAATTTCCTTATATGACCTGTAATTCAGTAAAATCTGTGAAATTGTTGCATGTTGCATTTATATTTCTGTTCAGTATAGAATTGTTGGATAGCGCATTGTCATGACGTTGGCCTGGGGGTAGGTTTATGACAGTCATAAATGCCTCTCCCCCTCTTTCCTCTCTACCCTACTGATGTGACATTTGAAAATCCTTTGGTTAACATAGAGATTCTGGGAAAATTAGAAGGTGGGGGGGAAATGAACCATATTCTGGTAATCCGACCAGTTGAACATATGCACTGGTACTTATTAATGAATATGATGTCAGTTCGGTTGTCATCTGAGACATTCTCATCAATGATAGGATGACATAAACTCTACAGTGGAAAGTCTGCATATTGTAGTTATCGGATTCACATGGAATTGTTGTTCAATTTAAATGTTTGAATATAAAATTATTGGTGAAAAGATTAAATGTAATTTTAGCTTCCAAATGAGAGATTTGGGTTTTCATAAGGTTAGGGCTCTGCTTAATCAGTGGCCCGCCCCTGTGAAGAGACATGAGTTATAAAACTTTTCAAACACACCCTTCTCCCTCCACTATATAAAGCCTTGACGGAAATGTAACCTCCTGTTCCGAGAATGTGAGGACGACGGTCCGATGTCAGAATGGTTCAGAACGAACCCAACCTCAGCGTGAGCTTTTGTTTGCAAATGGTATGAATGTTGAACTCTTATTCACTACAGAAGTGATACCTCCTAGCCGTTGAGTTAGCAACAGCAGCTGCAAACGTGGGCTAGGAAAGAACAGACAGAGTAGCCCGTCTACCACACAACGACATTACTACAACATATCCAATTTACCAGCAGAAACATTCTTCAAAGGACTCTGTTGGGCAACACGGCCTTCCATCTACCACCAACCTACCGAAGCGCAGCTCAGAGTAAATATTTATTGCATTTTCCTTTTCCAAATGGGCAATAATTTAGAATGCATAAGATACTGTATTTACGATAGAGACATCACTTCTCCCGTTGTTCCTCAGTCTTCCTGCTCTTTCACTCAAATCCAGCCCCCTTTTCTTTGTGTAACCAGCTGTCATATCTGTTCCGCCCGCTAGGGACGTTTTCCTTTATGACGTAATTTGTAATCAAGGTATGATTAATTCTGTGTATATGTAATTCTGTGTGATTAGTTAGGTATTTAGTAAATAAATAATTAAACCCAATTTTGTATTGCTGATTCAACTTGTTAGCCAGGGTTCGTGAAGATAACCAAGAATTTACAACTTTCAGATGAGACTGAAATAAGGTGACGATTAATATTGACTGCTATTGATGTAAAATATTACTAGGTCTTTAAGAGTTTATTCGGAAGATAACTGCTCTATAAATATTATTTCGTGGTGCCCCAACTTTCTAGTTACTTACATTGACATGATTAGCTCAATCAGGTAATTTTAATTAC
Source organism: Oncorhynchus mykiss (assembly GCF_057628025.1). Lineage (NCBI taxonomy): Eukaryota > Metazoa > Chordata > Actinopteri > Salmoniformes > Salmonidae > Oncorhynchus > Oncorhynchus mykiss. Next base: position 22,037,347 of record NC_143048.1, on the reverse strand, counting down.
AGAGAGAGGATTTTATAGAATAGCATATCAAATCACTTAATCCGGCATAGCCAAAGACATGACAACAGGTTGGAAAGCAAATAGCTCCTGCTGAAACAAAATTACATATCTGTAGGCTAAGAAAATATTTGATCAACTTCTAAATAGGCCTAACAGCAAACAGCATTGTTTTTCCAAACTAAAACGAGAGAGAGAGGCTTTTGGCATGAGCGCATCGGCCATCGCCGGTGAGTGAGCTGCGCATTGTTGGGTGAGTCAGTGAAACTGGAAAGCTTTTTTAGGACTATAATTTCCCCCTCATATTGTACAATATGTGTGTCTCCTCCACACACCTAGGTCTAGTCTATTGGTGGATTCAAGATGAGGTCAAGTTTAAGGATCTTACATTCTCAGTTTGTCAGTGTCAAAGTAGCCTGAAATTTCAATCATTTGTGTGGTATTAAAAAATATTCAGCTCCTGTCATGTAAAATGACATAAAATTGCATGAAATGCGTTTATAAAAGGCCACATTTTTCCCGGACACACATCTGCAAACACCTCTACTCTACTGCTCTAGTCTAGACCACTATGCAAATGCGATGATATGCATGCAATGCTTTATTATAAAGATGATTTTCTGGAGCTCCCGAAGTCACCCGCTCTCACTTTCACTTTTTTGTTCCGGCACCTCCCGATTGACAAATTAGGCACCGACAAAACCTAAGTTTCTCTCTCTCTCCCCCCTCCACTTATTCATTCTGTACCCTGTAGGTCCCTTTGATGATTGTTATCTTGGCCTAATGTCTGTCCGAGTGCCATCAATGAGTGTGCTGCCTCCTGTTCGAAGAGACCACGTCATTGCCCAGCTTCCTCAGGTAAGCATCATGCAGTACATGCTAGCAGTCAAACAGTCATTTGAATGTGTTACCCTGTCTGGGCTTGCAAACCTAGTTCCTTTGCCCTCTAGGCTGCTTAGGCCACCAATCTCATAAAGCTGTGTTCATTATGTTGTAATCTAGTGTTACAGTAAGAAGGCTGCTGTGCAAACTAAAGATGAGTTCAACTTCAAAGTGAAGACTGCCTGCCAGGAGCAACGCACTGGCACAGTAGGGTGGGTAGGCCACAAAGCCTTTTCATGTTCAAGATATACAGATAGTTAGTTCCCTTATGGCATTATGGGGATGAGGGTGGTATGTTGTCTCATTGTGATCTTTGATTGTCTCTCTATCTGTGGCACCTCTGATTTTAAACCAGTAGGTTTAAAATAGCTAAGGTCATAGTGGTTGGTGACCTGGCTGTGGGAAAAACCTGTCTGATTAATAGGTAAGCAAAGTTTGGATATTCCTCATGCGTAGTACTTGATTGCAGTATCAGTCAACTGGGCCGTTTTGGTGAATTAATAACCAGATGGAATGCAGTGCATACACCAAACTGGAATGTGTTTTTTTATAGGTTGTTTGCAAGTACAGATTATCGGATTTTTCTAATCATTTACGCTTTTTAGATTTTGCAAGGATGCATTTGACAAGAACTACAAGGCAACCATTGGTGTTGACTTTGAGATGGAGCGGTTTGAAGTGTTGGGGGTACCTTTCAGTTTACAGTTGTGAGTCTCAATCTACTGGTGTATTCTACAGTAATAATCCCCAGAGCTAATCTGTTTCCCTTCACTCACCAATATCTCTCTCCTCTACAGATGGGACACTGCGGGGCAGGAGAGGTTCAAGTGTATTGCCTCCACATACTACAGGGGAGCTCAGAGTAAGGAAACGTTCTCTTTGAACAGTTTTTATGTTTCCATATAATTCATTACGACCTAAAACGTGTTGCCATGTTCTTAGGGACAGATTTGATGAGGTTTGAGTTTACTAATGAAGTGAATTCTGTTTTCCAGCAATTATTATTGTGTTTGATGTAAATGATGTGGCATCTTTGGGCCATGCAAGGTAAAATACATTAGATTCAACTGACATGAGTATGAATACACATTTCGGCTGCACGTGTGCTCTGTAAATTCCATTTAACATATTTGAATGTCGCTATGTTTATCCACAGGCAGTGGCTTGAAGATGCCTTGAAGGAGAATGATCCTACCAATGTCCAGCTTTTCCTGGTGGGCACAAAGAAAGACCTGAGTGTATGTGTTCACTCTTTTTATATACAATCTGCAGAGGCACAATTGATCCGTTTTCTCCGCTCATGTCAACTTCCAGAAGTCGAAGTTCAGACTATATACTGGATACAAAAAATTAATGGAATACTGTATATTATTATAATAATAATAATAATGTTTTGTATATCCATTGTGTTTCCCTCTTCTCTCTGTTATTTTCTCAGTCTCCTGCTCAGTACTCTCAGATTGAACAGGAAGCCATCAAATTGGCTGAGGAAATCAAAGCAGAGTACTGGGCCTTGTCATCATTGACTGGTTGGTGGGCTAATACATCAGATCAATGTTGAGACTGGTAGCAATAAGACAGGATGCAGCCTACTTGTTTGTAAGACAGTATTATAATTTGTGTTAACTAATTGTCTAAACATCTGAGGAAGAAAGGTGACTTCATGTTTTTTCCCCTCCTGTTCTTGTTGTAGGGGAAAATGTGAGAGCGTTTTTCTTCCGTGTTGCACCATTGGCATTTGAGGTCAACGTTCTGGCAGAGATAGAGAAGAGTGGATCAAGACACATTGGGGACGTTATCAGTGAGTGCACAGCTGTGCACTGTTAAAATATGGCACCATGCATTATGTGATACGAATAACATAATTTCTCTTGCCACGTTAACCCTAACTAGGTTACAGACAGACCCTTGTATGAGTAACATAAGAAACACACAAGCCTTTTTTCATGCAAGTTTCTTGTTTGTTTCAGAAATTAACAGTAATTCAAACAGCCTGTATGCAACAACAAAGAAGAAACAGTCAACCTGTTGTCAATGAAGACAAACACATGACTACTACAGTAAAAAGGTACCAAAGCAAAAAGCATAATTTCCTCAGAAGAGAAACTGAGAACCCATGACCACTCCCAGAGACATGGAATTTGCAGTGAGGCAGGACAGAGACTTTTGCCTTCACAGACATTTGATTTTAATTTCTGCTGGCCCGGAAAGAACAGCTTCTTGGTTGGATGTGGATTCCTGTGGTGTTTGGCTCATTTATGCCTATCCAGAGTTTCGGATAGAATTTCCTCTGGTTCATTGTACTCCTGTACTATTCACTGTACTATTCCAGTTCTTGAGTTCTGACAGAAATTGTGATCGAGGTACTGCTTTAATAGCCATGGAGTATGGACAATCATGGATGTCTTCAAATACCCAATATGGATATTTTTAAGACACTCCGCCATTAGGCCTGTTAGATTTTTTACAGCGTTGTTTTGTTTAGTGTTGTTTCCATGCGACATGTTTTTTGCACAATTTGTAACCATTGCATAGATTAAAACTTATGACTCCTTCCTGGGATGTTACTTTATGCTAGCTAAGGAGTATGATTACATAGTCCTATTTTTAACAGCACAACTGCATTCATACAGTATGAGAGATGTGTATTATTCAGATGTACCACGTCTACGCTAGATAGATACAATAATGTAACTGAGAATGATTGATTTTTAATGGTGTGCGATATTTGAATGACTGATCTTATATTATCCCTCTAGTTGAATACCATAATCAGAGTGAAAAGTGCATACATTTGTCTAGTTTTCCTTTTAGACAAAGATTATTTAAGTAATTTTTCTAATGTTTAATTGCAGGTGCAAGTTTTAGCTCTATAAAGATACTGTATATCAAAAATTACTACACTTAGCTCAAAATACATGTAAGCTTCACAATCACTGCTCTGCTCTGCATCAAATCAAACAACTGTTTACTGGTAATTAGACTTTATAATTATAAAACAAATCATTCTAAGTTATTATTGAAAGTTCTATATAGGATGAATCACTAATCTGTTATTAAATTATGTTTAATAACTGTTTGTCATATTAGCCAGGGCCTCTTAATATAAAACAATTATACATACAGTCAATAGTGAAAGTCTACACACCCCTTGTACAGTCTTCAAACTTTGAATATATATATATGAAAATATATATATATATTCACTTTGAAAATATATATATATTAAATTACTAAGAAATAAAACAAGAGGATGCATTGATTGCATGCTGTATGTCTTCACACCCCAGAGTTAATTCTTGATGGAAGCACCTTCGGCAGCTACGAATCATTTTTAATAATTCTATCAACCTTGCACAACTCTTAGGGCATCATACTGTATATCCATTGTTTTTGTTAAAATTGCTCAAGCTCAGTAAATGTGGTTGGGAATCATTGATAGACAGCAATATTCAAACATTGTCTTGTTTTTTTTTAAGCAGATTTAAGTCAGGATAGAGACTGGACTATTTAGGAACACTCAACACCTCATTGGAAAGCCATGCATCTTTGGAATTACAATTTGGGTCATTGTTTTTGAATTTAGGTTTTCAGAAGAGGTGGGATTTCCTATAACTTTTTACCTGGGCTGTGCTCCATAATTTTTTTTTTTCATCCTATCCCCAGTCCCTGCTGGTGACAAGCATACCCATAATATGATGCTGCCACCACAAACCTGTAGTTTCTTCTTCGGCCTCTCTCATCAACAAGCTGTTTTCGCACACAGGACTGTCGCTATCGACTGGAGTTTTTTTAATAAATTTTTTCGCGCCATTATCGGTAAAGTCTAGACACTGTTGTGCACAAAAAGCCCAAGAGGCAGTCGTTTCTGAGATACTGGAACCGGCCCGCCTGGCACCAACAATCATGCTACGCTCAGTCGCTTAGGTCACTCGTTGTGCCCATGCCTAAGAGTTGTACAAAGTTGGTCGAATATTATTCAAAATGATACACAGCTGTAATTTCTTTCAATTTGAATATGTGGATCTACAGGGAAAAAAAGCTAATCTATTTTTATATTGAATTTGTTTACACTTTCACTAGGTACTATATATACAATGTGCTTGTATATAAGCCAAAATAATGGAATGCATTCACCACTCCAAGGCAATTCATGATCTTAGTGACTTTTTGGATAAAGCACCATACTAGAGTAACAGAGTTCTTGTCAGCACAGTTAGATTGCCTACCCGCTCGGAACTGCATGACATTGAGTTTGAGCATTTAACTGGCGAAGCTCTTGGAAGGAGTCAAAATATTGTTGGTCAATTTGAATCTGTAGTTCCTCCGGGATGCAGTGAGAGCTTGTATTTCTCCTTGATCCACTTCCCTCCCTCGCTGTTCTCAATTGGCACAGCATCAACACCTGCAAATATGCATTACTTTTACTTGATAATAATTCAGATAGAAAACTTTACAGTATACAGTTGTGATTAAAGTATATATTTTTAGCACTTTTCAGTGATACAACAGATTAAATCAAATCTAGCCTACCTACAATGAGACATTGTCTGGCATGTGACCTACAACAGTCGCTCCCTGCCGCTCCACCAGTTTGATAGCAGCCTTCATGGTTCCTCCGGTCTCTATCCACTGGTCCACTATCAGCACCTGGAGCCCTGCAGCACAGAGAGAGACCAACTAGTGGCTGTGGTTGTTTCTCAAATGGTACCCTATTCCCTACATAGTGCATTACTTGCTCTATGGGCACTGGTCAAAATAACAGAATAGGGTGCTATTTGGGATGTCCACTGTATTTATATTCAAACTCTTAACTCAATGTGATGCACACCAGCAGTCCTACTGAGTTACAGGACAAAACACATTCAGAGAATCTCCTTGAAGGGGAAATGTTTACTTAAATACAAAAGGTGTTCTTTGCTACAGACTAGGGTCCTTGATTCCTGCACCAACACTAGATTATGTCAGAGGAAATGAGGCCATGCTTGCATTCATTGAAACAAATACAAACAGTGAGAGCCAAAACAGGCCATACTGCCTCTTAGCTTGTGGGTTCATTGAGCTTGTCTATCACACTGTATGTTGTCTTGCTACATTCATGTTAATGAGTCTGTCTCTTTATCCTTCACCTCTGGATTCTACAAACAAGGCAGGACTCTTGAAACCTTAGATGAGTGATGTCCCTTCATTGGCCATAGACTCTGGTGACTTATTCACCAAGGAAAGCAATTGTGTCAGTGTGATGGCCTTAACACATACAGGTGAACCTCCATCTTCTCTCTGCCTGAGTAGTCCCTGTACTCTTGGCTCTGGATTTGTATGTACAGTGCCTTGCGAAAGTATTTGGCCCCCTTGAACTTTGCGACCTTTTGCCACATTTCAGGCTTCAAACATAAAGATATAAAACTGTATTTTTTTTGTGAAGAATCAACAACAAGTGGGACACAATCATGAAGTGGAACGACATTTATTGGATATTTCAAACTTTTTTAACAAATCAAAAACTGAAAAATTGGGCGTGCAAAATTATTCCGCCCCTGGCAAGAAGAAAGCCATTTCTTAAAGATATCCATAAAAAGTGTTGTTTAAAGTTTGCCACAAGCCACCTGGGAGACACACCAAACATGTGGAAGAAGGTGCTCTGGTCAGATGAAACCAAAATTGAACTTTTTGGCAACAATGCAAAACGCTATGTTTGGCGTAAAAGCAACACAGCTGAACACACCATCCCCACTGTCAAACATGGTGGTGGCAGCATCATGGTTTGGGCCTGCTTTTCTTCAGCAGGGACAGGGAAGATGGTTAAAATTGATGGGAAGATGGATGGAGCCAAATACAGGACCATTCTGGAAGAAAACCTGACGGAGTCTGCAAAAGACCTGAGACTGGGACGGAGATTTGTCTTCCAACAAGACAATGATCCAAAACATAAAGCAAAATCTACAATGGAATGGTTCAAAAATAAACATATCCAGGTGTTAGAATGGCCAAGTCAAAGTCCAGACCTGAATCCAATCGAGAATCTGTGGAAAGAACTGAAAACTGCTGTTCACAAATGCTCTCCATCCAACCTCACTGAGCTCGAGCTGTTTTGCAAGGAGGAATGGGAAAAAATGTCAGTCTCTCGATGTGCAAAACTGATAGAGACATACCCCAAGCGACTTACAGCTGTAATCGCAGCAAAAGGTGGCGCTACAAAGTATTAACTTAAGGGGGCTGAATAATTTTGCACGCCCAATTTTTCAGTTTTTGATTTGTTAAAAAAGTTTGAAATATCCAATAAATGTCGTTCCACTTCATGATTGTGTCCCACTTGTTGATTCTTCACAAAAAAATACAGTTTTATATCTTTATGTTTGAAGCCTGAAATGTGGCAAAAGGTCGCAAAGTTCAAGGGGGCCGAATACTTTCGCAAGGCACTGTACGTGTCCTGCTTTGCAGATAGCCAGAAAGCCCTTTCCAAGGGTTGTGACGATCCTGAAAACCACCAAGACAAAAATGACATCTTAGAAACAGCACAGATAGACTGTTGTTGTATTGATGAGATTGTGCGTTTATTTCACCAATCAATATTTTCTCTCAGAAGACTTATAAACCTGATTGAAGAGACAGCAGCATTCCACGTAGATCAAGCCATACAGATCCCTTTCACACATAGTATGATTGATTTTGCAAGGCTTTTGTTTTGTGTTGCATGGTGTGATATTTTACTCTTAAAGCGTGTCATTGTGGCAGGACCTAAATGTGAACTACCCCTAAATTAAGTATAATTCAGAGTGGTTAGGTTTACTGCCCTTTCAGTGGAGCTTGCTGGATGTGAAATAAAATTAGTATGCAGTAAATCACATGCAGCCACACTTCAGCAACAACACATGAGCATATTGGTTGAGATTGTATGTTTTCCTATGTAGTTGTTTACCGTGGATGAATCCCATTGCATCTATACCCGCGACCAGGTCAATGGCCTCATTCTGCAATGGACAGAGAAGGTCCTTCACACAATCTGACAGTGCCTGGATTAGATACAGAATGAACCAGATTGACCACCCGGACTGCTATTGGTTTCCTTACTGTATCTTTACAGTATATGCACTGGGAAAAATACAAATTTTACACACTGCATGGGAAATTAGTTATAGTTAGTATTCACCGCCTTTTTATTTCTTCATTTTGTTTCTGTTACAAAGTGGGATTGAAATATATTTTATTGTGATTTGTCATTGATCTTCACAAAATACTTGATCTTGATCTTTACAAATGAATAATAAAATCCACTCACGGGTCAGTTTATTAGGTACACCATCCCTACCTGCTTGGTAGACGGGTAACAATAATAAATCAGACATTGAATATCTCTTTAAGCATGGTGAAGTTAATAAATATGCTTTGGATGATGTATTAAACCACATCAAATATACAGTTGTCCTTCTGAACGAAGCTGCCGGACAGGAAGGGAAAATGCTCAAGGGTGTCACCATGAGGCTATTGGTGATTTAAAAACAGTTATAGAGTTCAATGTCTGTGATGGGAGAAAAATGAGGATAGATAAACAACATTGTAGTGACTCCACAATAAAGATCTAAATACAAATATACAGAATAAAACAATTCTAAAACATACATCCTGTGCATATGCAATAAGGCACTAAAGTAATATTGAAAAAAAAAAAAGGAATACCCTTTTTGGCCTAAATGCAAAACCTATGTTTGTGGCAAACACAACACATCACTGAGTAACTGCCTCCTTATTTTCAAGCATGGTGGTGACTGCATCATGGTATGGGTATGCTAGAAATGAACAAAGACTGATCAGGATAAAAATAAACAGGATGGTAACTAAAGGTGTATCACTAGTTCCTAGGAATTACAGTAAAGTCTTGATGGGTCCAACCAGGCAAACTTTGGTCCTTTGGTGTTTGGTGCCATAGGGAAAGATACCAGCCTTTCCACCTGTCTGTTGGAACAGCCAAAGTGTTCATTCTGCTAGACCCTGATATTGTTATTGCAATATTTCAAATAATTTTAGTAATGTCAAGAAACATTTTAGATCTCAGAATCAAAAGTCACATGTAAATTAAACACAGAATTGGAGCAAAAGTTAATAACATTGGTTAAAATGAAAATCGAATCGTTATTGCAATAATAGGAAGTGCATTCCATTCAAATAGCACAGAAGATTACTCTAAATAGGGCCAAAATATTTGAACGTTTGCTGTTTTAAATCATAAAACAAAATCTAAATTATGCAATGTTGTATTTCATAGATTTTCAGTTGACTTTCTGATAAATTAAATTCTAATGCTATGTTTTTACAAGTTAACAATTACAACAAAAAGCTTTAACCATTACAAATGAAATATACTTACAATGCTGTGGTGTGGTGGAGTCTGTGAAGATGTACTGCACACAAATAACTGGTGAATCCCAAACGTAGAGAATGATAGAGGCCTCTAAAGGCCAAAAGTCCGTTTTGGCATGGGCAGCACCATTGAGGGCTTCCACCATGCTTCCTCCATTTTAAAGTAATCAAAGTAGTCAACTGGGTGGGGATTCCAATGGGCTTTAGACGCAATGGCGCTGCCGATGCGGACACAGACACTACAATGGCACAGATATAAAGATGAGTCCTCTATCTATCGCTATGATCCCAAACCAGGCCCCTTCCTTTACCAACTCGCTCGGAGAGCCCAACGTTGTCAAGTGTTGCTGTCGAAACTCCGAGGGTGATGCCTCGATCAGACCGACCGCGTAATTGTGTTTTGGTACACCTGAAATACATTCATTTCCAATGGAACGCTGCGTTTGCCTTGCACACAGATTATCGATTATGTTGACCATATACTCATGTGGCCGCTCTAACAATGGAACTAAATGTCTTCAAAAATCGAAGGCAGTCGGGAGGTGTCAAAATCAGGTGAGACCATTCTCGCCAATGAGAGGGCAGATACAGCGGCTAGTATTCACCCCCCTTGGCATTTTTACTATTTTGTTGCCTTTACAAACTGGAATTAAAATACATTTTGGGGGGATTTGTATCATTTGATTTATACAACATGCCTACCACTTTGAAGATGCAAAATATGTTTTATTGTTAAACAAACAAGAAATAAGACAAAAAAATGTAACTTGATTGCCCAAAGTCAATACCTATTGCAGCAATTACAGCTGCAAGTCTCTTGGGATATGTCTCTATAAACTTGGCACATCTAGCCACTGGGATTGTTGCTCATTCTTCAAGGCAAAACTGCTCCAGCTCCTTCAAGTTGGATGGGTTCCTGCTGGTGTACAGCAATCTTTAAGTCATACCACAGATTCTCAATTTGGATTGAGGTCTGAGCTTTGACTAGGCCATTCCAAGACATTTAAATGTGTGTTGCTTTAGCAGTATGCTTAGGGTCATTGTCCTGCTGGAAGGTGAATCTCCTTCCCAGTCTCAAATCTCTGGAAGACTGAAACAGGTTTCCCTCAAGAATTTCATCCATCATTCCTTCAATTCTGACCAGTTTCCCAGTCCCTCCTGATGAAAAACATCCACACAGCATGATGCTGCCACCACCATGCTTCACTGTGGGGATGGTGTTCTTGGGGTACTGAGAGGTGTTGGGTTTGTGCCAGACATAGTGTTTTCCTTGATGGCCATAAAGCAAAATTGTTGTCTTATCTGACCAGAGTACCTTCTTCCATATGTTTGGGGAGTCTCCCACATGCCTTTTGGCGAACACCAAACATGTTTGCTTATTTTTTTCTTTAAGCAATGGCTTTTTCTGGCCACTCTTCCGTAAAGCCCAGCTTTATGGAGTGTACAGCTTAAAGTGGTCCTATGGACAGATATTCCAATCTCCACTGTGGAGCTTTTCAGCTCCTTCAGGGTTATCTTTGGTCACTTTGTTGCCTCTCTGATTAATGCCCTCCTTGCCTGGTCCATGAGTTTTGGTGGGCGGCCCTCTCTTGGCAGGTTTGTTGTGGTGCAATAGTCTTTCCATTTTTGGATTTAATGGTGCTCCATGGAATGTTCAAAGTTTCTGATATTTTTTTATAACACAACCCTGATCTTTACTTCTCCACAACCTTGTCCCTGACCTGTTTGGAGAGCTCCTTGGTCTTCATGGTGCCGCATGCTTGGTAGTGCCCCTTGCATAGTGGTGTTGCAGAATCTGGGGCCTTTCAAAACAGGTGTGTATATATACTGAGATCATGTGACATTTAGATTGCACACAGGTGGACTTTATTTAATTAATTATGTGACTGCTGAAGGTAATTGGTTGCACCCGAGCTTATTTAGGGTCTTCATGGCAAAGCGGGTGAATACATGTGCACGCACCACTTTTCCTTTTTTTAAATTTGGACTATTTTGTGTATGTCTATTACATGAAATCCAAATAAAAATCCATTTAAATTACAGGTTGTAATGCAGCAAAATAGGAAAAATGCCAAGGGGGGTGAATACTTTAAGGCACTGTATGCATGTGAACAACAGGCACATATCCGATATAAAGTGTTTTTTCTCAAAGTTGCCGGGTTGTCATATCAGTACACTTGTAACAACTTAAGCATTACAAAATCTCTATTCGATCAAATAAGCCACACCTTGCAAATAAGCCATTACATTGTTGTGAACCAAATTTGACACTAATTGAGCAAAGAAAACATCAGGCCACCTACGCGGCCCCCGACGCTTACGAGCACTCGTTCTCCGTGGCCGACATGAGTAAGTAATCTAAGCGTGTTAACCCTCACCAGGTGGCATCTCAAGCCGCGTCCTCAAACCACGTGCAGACCAGCTGGCTGGAGTATTTACGGACACATAGTTGAAGTCGGAAGTTTACAGACACCTTAACCAAATACATTTAAACTCAGTTTTTCACAAAATTCCCTGTTTTTAGGTCAGTTAGGATCACCACTTTATTTTAAGAATGTGAAATGTCTGAATAATAGTAGAGAGAATTATTTATTTCAGCATTTATTTCTTTCATCACCTACCCAGTGGGTCAGAAGTTTACATACACTCAATTAGTATTTGTTAAGATTGCCTTTAAATTGTTTAACTTGGGTCAAATGTTTCGGGTAGCCTTCCACAAGCTTCCCACAATAAGTTGGGTGAATTTTGTCCCATTCCTCTTGACAGAGCTGGGGTAACTGAGTCAGGTTTGTAGGCCTCATTGCTTGCACACACTTTTTCAGTTCTGCCAACAAATTTTCTATAGGATTGAGGTCAGGGCTTTGTGATGGCCACTCCAATACCTAGACTTTGTTGTCCTTTGTTGTCCTTAAGCTTTGGAAGTATGCTTGGGGTCATTGTCCACCTCCAAACTCGTCATTAAGCTCGAGACCCTGGGTCTCGACCCTGCCCTGTGCAACTGGGTACTGGACTTCCTGACGGGCCGCCCCCAGGTGGTGAGGGTAGGTAACAACATCTCCACCCCGCTGATCCTCAACACTGGGGCCCCACAAGGGTGCGTTCTGAGCCCTCTCCTGTACTCCCTGTTCACCCACGACTGCGTGGCCACGCACGCCTCCAACTCAATCATCAAGTTTGCGGACGACACTACAGTGGTATGCTTGATTATTAGGGAGGAGGTGAGGGCCCTCGGAGTGTGGTGTCAGGAAAATAACCTCACACTCAACGTCAACAAAACAAAGGAGATGATTGTGGACTTCAGGAAACAGCAGAGGGAGCACCCCCCTATCCACATCGATGGGACAGTAGTGGAGAGGGTAGTAAGTTTTAAGTTCCTCGGCGTACACATCACGGACAAACTGAATTGGTCCTCCCACACAGACAGCGTCGTGAAGAAGGCCAGCAGCGCCTCTTCAACCTCAGGAGGCTGAAGATGTTCGGCTGGTCACCAAAAGCACTCACAAACTTCTACAGATGCACAATCGAGAGCCTCTTGTCGGGCTGTATCACCGCCTGGTACGGCAACTGCTCCGCCCACAACCGTAAGGCTCGCCAGAGGGTAGTGAGGTCAGCACAACGCATCACCGGGGGCAAACTACCTGCCCTCCAGGACACCTACACCACCCGATGTCACAGGAAGGCCATAAAGATCATCAAGGACAACAACCACCCGAGCCACTGCGTGTTCATCCCGCTATCATCCAGAAGGCGAGGTCAGACAGGTGCATCAAAGCAGGCACCGAGAGACTGAAAAACAGCTTCTATCTCAAGGCCATCAGACTGTTAAACAGCCACCACTAACATTGAGTGGCTGCTGCCAACACACTGACTCAACTCCAGCCACTTTAATAATAGGAATTGATGGAAATTGATGTAAAATATATCACTAGCCACTTTAAACAATGCTACTTAATATAATGTTTACATACCCTACATTACTCATCTCATATGTATATACTGTACTCTATTATCTACTGCATCTTTATGTAAAATATGTATCACTAGCCACTTTAAACTATGCCACTTTGTTTACATACCCTACATTACTCATCTCATATGTATATACTGTACTCGACACTATCTACTGCATCTTGCCTATGCTGTTCTGTACCATCACTCATTCGTATATTTATGTACATATTCTTTATCCCTTTACACTTGTGTGTATAAAGTAGTAGTTTTGGAATTGTTAGGTTAGATTACTCTGTCATGTACTGTCATGTTGTGTCTTGTCTCTGTCCTTTCCCTTCACCCTGTCTCCCTCTGCTGGTCGTTGTTAGGTTACCTTTTCTCCCCCTCTTTCCCCCAGCTGTGCCTTGTCTCCTCCTAACCACCTCGTCACCCCTTTTCCCACCTGTTCCCTTTTTCCCTCTGATTAGGTCCCTATATCTCTCTCTGTTTCTGCTCCTGTCTTTGTCGGATTCTTGTTTGTTGTGTTTCATGCCTGAACCAGACTGTCGTCATGTTTGCTGTAACCTTGTCTTGTCCTGTCGGAATCTGCCGGTCCGTCTGAGCCTACCTATGTTTGGTAATTAAAGAAGCTCTGTTTAAGTTAATTCGCTTTTGGGTCCTCATTCACGCACCGTAACAGAAGAATCCGACCAAGAATGGACCCAGCGACTTTGGATCCTCTCCACTCAGCCGTCGGGATCCAGGGAGCGATGCTAGGCAGACACGAGCAGGAAGTGTCTGCTGCTCGACATGCCGTTGAGACCCTGGCCACCCAAGTCTCCAACCTCACAGAACAGGTTCACCATCTCCGCCTCGATCCACCGGCCACTTCCAGGGCTTTCGAATCTCCGGAGCCCAGAATCAATAACCCGCCGTGTTACTCTGGGGAGCCCACTGAATGCCGCTCGTTCCTCACCCAGTGTGATATTGTGTTTACTCTCCAGCCCAACACTTACTCCAGGAGCACTGCTCGTGTCGCCTACGTCATATCTCTCCTTATTGGACGGGCTCGTGAGTGGGGCACGGCAATCTGGGAGGCAAGGGCTGAGTGTACTAACCAGTATCAGGACTTTAAGGAGGAGATGATACGGGTTTTTGATCGATCTGTTTTTGGGGAGGAGGCTTCCAGGGCCCTGTCTTCCCTATGTCAAGATAATCGATCCATAACAGACTACTCTATTGAGTTTCGCACTCTTGCTGCCTCCAGTGGCTGGAACGAGCCGGCTTTGCTCGCTCGTTTTCTGGAGGGTCTCCGCGCAGAAGTAAAGGATGAGATTCTCTCCCGGGAGGTTCCTTCCAGCGTGGATTCCTTGATTGAACTCGCTATTCGCATTGAGCGACGGGTTGATCTTCGTCACCGAGCTCGTGGAAAGGAGCTCGCGTTCTCCGTTGCCCCCCTCTCCGCATCACTACCATCTTCCTCTGCCGGCTCGGGTGCTGAGCCCATGCAGCTGGGAGGTATCCGCATCTCGACTAAGGAGAGGGAACGGAGAATCACCAACCGCCTCTGTCTCTATTGCGGTTCCGCTGGTCATTTTGTCACTTCATGTCCAGTAAAAGGCCAGAGCTCGTCAGTAAGCGGAGGGCTACTGGTGAGCGCTACTACTCCTGTCTCTCCTTCAAGATCCTGTACTACCTTGTCGGTCCATCTACGCTGGACCGGTTCGTCAGCTTCCTGCAGTGCCTTAATAGACTCTGGGGCGGAGGGCTGTTTTATGGACGAGACCTGGGCTCGGGAACATGACATTCCTCTCAGACAGTTAAAGGAGCCCACGGCCTTGTTCGCCCTGGATGGTAGTCCTCTCCCCAGGATTCAGCGTGAGACGCTACCTTTAACCCTCACTGTTTCTGGTAATCATAGTGAAACCATTTCTTTTTTAATTTTTCGTTCACCTTTTACACCTGTTGTTTTGGGCCATCCCTGGCTAGTTTGTCATAATCCTTCCATTAATTGGTCTAGTAATTCTATCCTCTCCTGGAACGTCTCTTGTCATGTGAAATGTTTAATGTCTGCTATCCCTCCTGTTTCCTCTGTCTCTTCTTCACAGGAGGAGCCTGGTGATTTGACAGGGGTGCCGGAGGAATATCACGATCTGCGCACGGTGTTCAGTCGGTCCAGGGCCACCTCTCTTCCTCCACACCGGTCGTATGATTGTAGTATTGATCTCCTTCCGGGAACCACCCCCCCCCCGGGGTAGACTATACTCTCTGTCGGCTCCCGAACGTAAGGCTCTCGAAGATTATTTGTCTGTAGCTCTTGACGCCGGTACCATAGTCCCCTCCTCCTCTCCCGCCGGAGCGGGGGTTTTTTTTGTCAAGAAGAAGGACGGGTCTCTGCGCCCCTGCATAGATTATCGAGGGCTGAATGACATAACAGTGAAGAATCGTTATCCGCTTCCTCTTATGTCTTCAGCCTTCGAGATCCTGCAGGGAGCCAGGTTTTTCACTAAGTTGGACCTTCGTAACGCTTACCATCTCGTGCGCATCAGGGAGGGGGACGAGTGGAAGACGGCGTTTAACACTCCGTTAGGGCACTTTGAATACCGGGTTCTTCCTTTCGGCCTCGCTAACGCTCCAGCTGTCTTTCAGGCATTAGTCAATGATGTCCTGAGAGACATGCTGAACATCTTTGTTTTCGTTTACCTTGACGATATCCTGATTTTTTCACCGTCACTCCAGATTCATGTTCAGCACGTTCGACGTGTCCTCCAGCGCCTTTTAGAGAATTGTCTTTTTGTGAAGGCTGAGAAGTGCACTTTTCATGCCTCCTCCGTCACATTTCTCGGTTCTGTTATTTCCGCTGAAGGCATTAAGATGGATCCCGCTAAGGTCCAAGCTGTCATTGATTGGCCCGTCCCTAAGTCACGCGTCGAGCTGCAGCGCTTTCTCGGCTTCGCAAACTTCTATCGTCGTTTCATCCGTAATTTCGGTCAGGTGGCAGCTCCTCTCACAGCCCTTACTTCTGTCAAGACGTGCTTTAAGTGGTCCGTTTCCGCCCAGGGAGCTTTTGATCTCCTCAAGAATCGTTTTACATCCGCTCCTATCCTTGTTACACCTGACGTCTCTAGACAGTTCGTTGTCGAGGTTGACGCGTCAGAGGTGGGCGTGGGAGCCATTCTTTCTCAGCGCTCCCTCTCTGACGACAAGGTCCACCCATGCGCGTATTTTTCTCATCGCCTGTCGCCGTCGGAACGTAACTATGATGTGGGTAACCGCGAACTGCTCGCCATCCGGTTAGCCCTAGGCGAATGGCGACAGTGGTTGGAGGGGGCGACCGTTCCTTTTGTCGTTTGGACTGACCATAGGAACCTTGAGTACATCCGTTCTGCCAAACGACTTAATGCGCGTCAGGCGCGTTGGGCGCTGTTTTTCGCTCGTTTCGAGTTCGTGATTTCTTATCGTCCGGGCTCTAAGAACACCAAGCCTGATGCTTTGTCTCGTCTCTTCAGTTCTTCAGTAGCCTCCACTGACCCCGAGGGGATTCTCCCTGAGGGGCGTGTTGTCGGGTTGACTGTCTGGGGAATTGAGAGGCAGGTAAAGCAAGCGCTCACTCACACTCCGTCGCCGCGCGCTTGTCCTAGGAACCTTCTTTTCGTTCCCGTTCCTACTCGTCTGGCCGTTCTTCAGTGGGCTCACTCTGCCAAGTTAGCCGGCCACCCTGGCGTTCGGGGTACGCTTGCTTCCATTCGCCAGCGTTTTTGGTGGCCCACCCGGGAGCATGACACGCGTCGTTTCGTGGCTGCTTGTTCGGTCTGCGCGCAGACTAAGTCCGGTAACTCTCCTCCTGCCGGCCGTCTCAGGCCGCTTCCTATTCCCTCTCGACCGTGGTCTCACATCGCCTTAGATTTTGTCACCGGACTGCCTTCGTCAGCGGGGAAGACTGTTATTCTTACGGTTGTCGATAGGTTCTCTAAGGCGGCTCATTTCATTCCCCTTGCTAAGCTTCCTTCTGCTAAAGAGACGGCACAAATCATCATCGAGAATGTTTTCAGAATTCATGGCCTTCCGTCAGACGTCGTTTCGGACAGAGGTCCGCAATTCACGTCTCAATTTTGGAGGGAGTTTTGCCGTTTGATTGGGGCTTCCGTCAGTCTCTCTTCCGGCTTTCACCCCCAGTCTAACGGTCAAGCAGAACGGGCCAATCAGACTATTGGTCGCATCTTACGCAGTCTTTCTTTTCGCAACCCTGCGTCTTGGTCAGAACAGCTCCCCTGGGCAGAATACGCCCACAACTCGCTTCCTTCGTCTGCGACCGGGCTATCTCCTTTTCAGAGTAGCCTCGGGTACCAGCCTCCGCTGTTCTCATCTCAGTTCGCCGAGTCCAGCGTCCCCTCCGCTCAGGCTTTTGTCCAACGTTGCGAGCGCACCTGGAAGAGGGTCAGGTCTGCACTTTGCCGTTATAGGACGCAGACTGTGAGGGCTGCTAATAAGCGTAGAACTAAGAGTCCTAGATATTGTCGCGGTCAGAGAGTTTGGCTCTCCACTCAGAACCTTCCCCTTAAGATGGCTTCTCGCAAGTTGACCCCGCGGTTCATTGGTCCGTTCCGTATTTCTCGGGTCATTAATCCTGTCGCAGTTCGACTTCTTCTTCCGCGATACCTTCGTCGCGTCCACCCGGTCTTCCATGTCTCCTGCATCAAGCCCGTCCTTCGCGCCCCCGCTCGTCTTCCCCCCCCCCCCCCCCATCCTTGTCGAGGGCGCACCCATCTACAGGGTCCGTAGAATTTTGGACATGCGTCCTCGGGGCCGTGGTCACCAGTACCTCGTAGATTGGGAGGGGTACGGTCCTGAGGAGAGGAGTTGGGTTCCCTCTCGGGACGTGCTGGACCGTGCGCTGATCGAGGATTTCCTCCGTTGCCGCCAGGTTTCCTCCTCGAGTGCGCCAGGAGGCGCTCGGTGAGTGGGGGGGTACTGTCATGTACTGTCATGTTGTGTCTTGTCTCTGTCCTTTCCCTTCACCCTGTCTCCCTCTGCTGGTCGTTGTTAGGTTACCTTTTCTCCCCCTCTTTCCCCCAGCTGTGCCTTGTCTCCTCCTAACCACCTTGTCACCCCTTTTCCCACCTGTTCCCTTTTTCCCTCTGATTAGGTCCCTATATCTCTCTCTGTTTCTGCTCCTGTCTTTGTCGGATTCTTGTTTGTTGTGTTTCATGCCTGAACCAGACTGTCGTCATGTTTGCTGTAACCTTGTCTTGTCCTGTCGGAATCTGCCGGTCCGTCTGAGCCTACCTATGTTTGGTAATTAAAGAAGCTCTGTTTAAGTTAATTCGCTTTTGGGTCCTCATTCACGCACCGTAACATACTCGTTGGTTATTACTGCATTGTCGGAACTAGAAGCACAAGCATTTCGCTACACTCGCATTAACATCTGCTGTATGTGTATGTGACAATTAAATTGGATTTGATTTGATTTGGAAGACCCATTTGCAACCAAGCTTTAACTTCCTGACTGATGCTGCCTCCCCCGTGCTTGATGGTTGGGATGGTGTTCTTTGGCTTGCAAGCCTCCCCCTTTTTCCTCCAAACATAACGATGGTTATTATTGCCAAACAGTTCTATTTTTGTTTCATCCGACTAGAGGACATTTCTCCCGAAAGTACGATCTTTGTCCCCATGTGCAGTTGCAAACCATAGTCTGTCTTTTTTATGGCGGTTTTGGAGCAGTGGCTTCTTCCTTGCTGAGCGGCCTTTCAGGTTATGTCGATATAGGACTTGTTTTACTGTGGATATAGATACTTATGTACCTGTTTCCTCCAGCATCTTCACAAGGTCCTTTTCTGTTGTTCTGGGATTGATTTTAACTTTTCGTACCAAAGCACGTTCATCTCTAGGAGACCGAACACGTCTCCTTCCTTCGCTGAGACGACGAGCAAATTATTCGTTTTTAGATTTTACAGCACCTTACACAACATATATCTTCTAATTTCCCTAATCACCCCATACACTCTGTCCAATTTGAAATATAGTTGAGTAGTGGAGACCAGAGTCTATCATACTTGGACTGTCTCTTGTGGAGGTCATAAGTGAGGTTTTGAAGAGGGAGAAAGTCACCAATCTGGTCAATCCACATTTTAAATGTAGGAGAGGTATTAGAGTTCCACAATAGAAGAATACATTTCTTAGCAAAGTATGTAATAGTCATAAGCAAATTTTCTCTGTCAGGATCAAGAACAAAGTCCTGCTGGGCATTAAGAAGATAGATACACGGGGTCATATCAAACTGTACATCTAGTATTTTCTGTGCAGCAGTATGTATAGATTGCCAGAATCTGGCAATACAGCTCTCTACAGCTCCAAAATACATGCATATAGGTTCCACTTTCAGAGGTACATCTTATACAGTTAGGAGACATGTCTCTTTTCATTCTATGGAGTCTCAAAGGAGTGTAATAAAATGTGTACAAAATGTGTAATTAGATTCTTTCATTTTTACATTAGTAGAGGAGCAGTATACCCTGTCGCAAACCTCCGCCCATAACTCATCACTGATAGTCAGACCAAGGTTCTTTTCCCAGATTATTTTCAAAGGAGTAAAGGAGGAGCCTCCTTTCTCAGAAAGGAGTCTATAGATATAAGATATTTTGCCTTTAATGGATTGTGCTGTGACAAGAAGGGTTTCAACTTCATTCAACTGAGTTCTAAACCTCCTCTTGGAAGGTAAATGAGGAAATTACATGTCTAATTTAAAGATGTTTTTTTAAATGGGATCTTGGCACATTGAATTCACTGCAGAGCTCTTGAAAGGATTTCAGTGTAGTGGTTTACTGATGAAATAAGTCTGAAAAGGTGCTGATTCGTAGAGTATGCCAAAGATTAAAGTTGGCATCCCTCAGGGCTTTTGGCAAGTCTGGGTTGCCTACTTATTTGGGAGGAAATGCCCAGGTATTTCTTACAGTCCCTCCACGCTAGTAGGGTGCTGTAAATCACAAAGGTTTTGGCTATGTTGCCCACTTCACTAAAGTTATTAATGAATATAATTGAGCTTTGGGGTAATGAACCACAGGATTGGGCTTCTATCTGAATCCACGTTGACTCTTGTCTGTTTGTGATCCATGTTAGCATGTTGCGGATTTGGGCAGACCAGTAGTACAATTGAAGGGAGGGAAGGGCAAGACCACATTTTTAGATTCAGGTTTCGATAGAGTGGAGAACTTGATCCTGGGTTTTTATTGTCCCATATACATTTGGTGATGCTTTGGTTAGTTGTTTTGAAAAAGGAAACTGTGAGAGAGCTGCAGGCCGCCTGCAGAAACACCCATAATACTTGGATTGCTCCTTATCAACTCTGCCAGAGGCTCCGCCCCCAACAAGTAGAGCAGGGGGGACAGCGAGCCCCCTTTTCTTGTGCCCCGTTCCAGAGGGAATCTGTCAGAGTTCAGTCCGTTAGTAGTCACCATGGCATTTGGATGAGAGTATAGTGATTTGATCCATTTAAAAAAAAATTGGGCCCATATTAAACTTTTCTAAGACTGAAAACAGAAAGCTCCACTCCATCCTGTCAAACCCCTTCTCAGCATCCAGTGAAGCCAGCAGGACAGGGGTGTGGAACACCTTCTCAGCATCCAGTGAAGCCAGCAGGACAGGGGTGTGGAACACCTTCTCAGCATCCAGTGAAGCCAGCAGGACAGGGGTGTGGAACACCTTCTCATCATCCAGTGAAGCCAGCAGGACAGGGGTGTGGAACACCTTCTCAGCATCCAGCAGGACAGGGGTGTGGAACACCTTCTCAGCATCCAGCAGGACAGGGGTGTGGAACACCTTCTCAGCATCCAGTGAAGCCAGCAGGACAGGGGTCTTCTGTGCGTTTATTTGATCAATAATATCAAAAAGACGGTGAATGTTATCAGAAGAGTATCTGTCTCTAATAAATCCAGTTTGGTCCGCTTTTATTATTTTGGGAAGAAGAGTGTTTAGTCTTTTGGCGAGCAATTTGGTAATTATTTTGTAGTCGAAATCCAACAAGCTTATGGGCCAGAAGGACGAGCAGGATAGAGGGTCCTTGTCTTTTTTGAGCAACACTGTAATGCGAGCTGTGTGCATTGAGTCTGGGAAAAATCCTCCAGCATTGGCATGAAGATAGGGCTGAGCTGGGGCCAAAAAGCTTTGTAGAACTCTCTGGGGAATCCATCTGGGCCTGGGGACTTATTAGGTGGCATGGAGGTAATTGCCTCCAGGATCTCCTCATGAGTGAAGGGGGAGTTGAGATCTTCTTGGTAGGTCTCTGATACTTTATTTAGCGAGATTCCCTTTAGGAAGGAGTGGAGTTCTGCCTCTGTGTGTTTTTTCTTATAGGTATATAGTTTGCAGTAAAAATCATAAAGTTAAATGTTTCTTTTTGTGACCTCGTCCTCTGCTGTTCGGATAGCCATGATTTTACGCTCTGACTGCTCTTTTTTTAATTGGTAAGCAAGCAATCTACTAGGCCTATTGCTATACTCATGGTATTTCTGTTTAGTAAAGAAAAAAAATATATCTCCTGAGTGTAGTCCAAATTCAGTTTGGTTTGGCTGCTTTAAGTTGACTCCAGGAGGTGCTGTCTGGGGATTGTTTATGTACTTTTTCAAAGCATTCCAGCTCCCTCTCGAGATCTAGCTTGTGTGCTTCCATTGTTTTTTTCTTAGAGGAAGCATATGCAATTAGATGACCTCTTAGTGTGGCTTTAGCAGCGTCCCAAATTGTGGCCGGAAAAACAGGAGAATCTTTGTTGTCTTGTGTGTAGTTGTCTATCCATGTAGTTACCAATGTATGGAACGCTTCGTTTGATAACATGGAGGTGTTGAATTTCCAGCTCTTTGACCTCAGGATGTTTTTGCAGAGGTCAAAGCGGAGGTGGACAAAGGCGTGATCAGAAAGTGCTATGGGTCCGATTGTACACGTTGCTGAATTTATGGAACTCTTTGGGATAAAAATGTGATCTATACGGGAGTTGGTGTTATGGACATTAGAGTAGTATGTATAGTCCATAGATGAGCTATTAGTCTCTCTCCAGATATATATCAATCCCATCTCTTTAGTAAGAGAGTTCAACATCTTTGCAGATCTAGGATTTGTGGTGGGGACTTGAGAAGATTTGTCTAGGGTTGGGTTAAGGGTACAATTAAAATCTCTGGCCACCACGCCAAAGGAAACACAATGCTCATTGAACAGGGTTATCATTTTTTACATGAATGCAGGAGTATCTGTGTTAGGGGCGTATATGTTTAAGATAGTAATTGGTTGACCCAGTTATCAAAATAAATCTCCCCTCCGGATCAGATATGTTTTTGTAAATTTTTGTCAATGGAACATTCTTATGGATAAGTATGGCTGTACCTCTACTGTGAAAGATGAGAAATACACCTATCCCACCCAAGCTCTGCGGAGTTTGGCATGTTCGGCATGACAGAGGTGTGTCTCTTGTAATAGCACGATATCTGCTTTTTCCTTTTTTAGAGCACATAGTATCTTTTTCTGTTTTATTGCATGACCTAGACCATGGCAGTTCCATGTCAATAGATTTAAGGTACTAGTCATCATCATCGAACAGTAATCGAACTTTAGTGCAAGTCATCTCTGGGTAAAAGTGGATAATAGTTACAGCGTTCACATAAAAGGAAAATAAATGGTGTACATAAAATAACAATCTCTGAACACCTCAGCCGAGTTCCCAAACAACTTGACACATCCCGTTGGATCTATTACCCCCCGCTGAGTCTCAATTCTGTGTTCCGAAAAAAAAACAGGAACAGTTAGCAACGCACAACGTCTCCCCCTCCCCACCAAAGAAATGCCTCATCCTCTCCTCTCCGCCCCGCATTGAGTAAATGACAACTTAGCCCCCGTCCAGACCACATAAAATCAATAGCGCAGCCTACATATACCTCCTCCAGGGGACATAGGGAACCACAAGTAATAATAGCAACACATAAAAAGGGAAATAAAAGTAGGCTGAAACATTAGTAGGCCTAGGTTAGGCTATAGAGCATATCCCTCTCAGCTAAAGGAAAATAAATATAGATTGGACGGCTATAATGACTTTTAGCGGGGCGGTGGTCTTTGGATATCGGCTATATGTTGTCTTACCTTCTTTAGTAATAGCATTAATCGCATTAAGTCATTGTTCCGTTTCTCATTGACCAGGATTGCCTTTCAAAAAACGTTTGGCCTCTTCTGGAGTTTTGAAGTGTCGCAGGGATCCTTGGTGAAGAATCCTCAGCTCGTTTGGGGATTTGAATCCCCTGAAGATGCCTTGGTCAATCGAGTATTTCTTCACCTCGTCAAACTCTCTGCGCTTTCGGCGTATTCCAGCTGACAGGTCCTGGTGTAAAGTGAGTTTGGCGTTTCCCACTGTGATGGTGTTGATTTTCGCCACCTGTAGGACTCATTCCTTATCGGTGAATCTCAGGAAACGTATGGTGATTGGGCGCGGTGGTTGTCTGGCTGCTGGTGGGGGCCTCAGTGCTCGGTGTGCTCTCTCGAGTTCTATGGGCCTGTCGGTGGACAGGTGGAGCCACTCAGGAAGTTTGTCCTGCAGGTAGCGGATCAGTGGCATGTTTCCCTATTCTTTTTCACCCAGATTTAATAGAACACAATTATTCCTTCGCCCCCTGTTCTCTAGGTCCTCTGTTTTCTCTTCCAGATGCTCTATTTTCTTTTTAGCATATGCTATTGTTTCCATGGCATCTGTCAATAAGTTTTCCATGGATAGGATTCGCCCCTCTGCCTCGTCCAGGTGCCCTGCGTTTATGGTCTTGTTATCTTGTTGTTGATGTCAGGCAAAGCGTTTTCCAGGATTGTCACCTTGCCCCCTATCGCACTGATCTGAGAGTTAATGGCATCTAATTTAATGTTGAGTTCTGTACGTTGGGATCTCAACTCAGAAAGGATGTCTTCGACAGAGTGTGGGGTTGGGCCTCGGGGGGGAACGGGTCCTCTTGCTCCTGGCTAATGGCGCTAGCTTTTTCAGAAGCTAGCTTCTTCTTGGAGGCTTTTTCCGTCGCTAATGCTCGAGTTCGGGGTCTCGTTCAAGGGTCACGTGATCCCTTATAAAAGTATTTTAACTTGTTGAAACAAAGTTTAGGGGTAGATTTTTGGATTCCTTTCTCTGAATGTTTAACGAGTGGATTACTCCAATTGATGGCGCCGACTAAACTAACTTTTTGGGATATAAAGAAGGATTTTATCTAACAAAACAACACTACATGTTATAGCTGGGGCCCTTTGGATGACAATCAGGGGAAGATTTTCAAAAAGTAAGTGAATATTTAATCGTTATTTCAATGTATGATACCTGTGCCGGTGGAACAATATTTTGATGTGGTGCGCCGTCCTCAAACAATCGCATGTCATTTTTTTGCTGTATTAGCTAAATGTTTGATATCCATAATTTGTATGATTATTTATTTGAATTGCGCACCCTCTAGTTTCACCGGAAGTTGTCCCGCTAGCTGGACGCCTATCCGTAATTATCAAGAAATTTGTGGAGAGGTTGAAAAACAAGTTTTAATGAGTCCAACCTAAGTGCATGTAAACTTCCGACTTCAACTTCCGACTTATTCAATCTTTCCATATCCCAGTCTGTTGGCCCCACTTGCTTCAAGATGTCCACCATTGTTCCTGTACCCAATAAAGCTAAGGTAACTGAACTAAATGACTATCTCCCTGTAGCACTCACCTTTGTCATCATTAAGTGCTTTGAGAGGCTAGGTAGGAACCATGTCATCTCCACCTTACCTGGCACCCTAGACCCAATACAATTTGCATATCTGTCACATTCTGACCTTAGTTATTTTGTTATGTCTTTGTTTTAGTATGGTCAGGGCGTGAGTTGGGTGGGTTGTCTATGTTTATGATTTGGTATTTCTGTGTTTGGCCTGGTATGGTTCTCAATCAGAGGCAGCTGTCAATCGTTATCCCTGATTGAGAACCATACTTAGGCAGCCTGTTTTCACCCTTGAGTTGTGGGTGATTATTTTCTGTTCAGTGTTTTTCCAGTACCGTTCGTTTGTTGTTTTAGTTATTGTTTCAGTGTTCAATTACTTTATTAAAGAATATGGACACTAACCACGCTGCGCATTGGTCCTCCTCTTCTTCCACCTACGACGAACGTTACAAAGTTTAGCATGTCTTTGTCGTGACGAATCTGTGATCCTGCTGCCAGGAGAACAGTAATCAATAAGACCATCAATTTCGGGACACACAAGTGACTTTAATGATGTAATTCATTTAAATAATAAAACAAAATTCAAATGAACAAATCCCCCTTGTCATTTTACATTTATTTTGGGACGTTGCCTATTTTGTTAAATTTGTTAAGCCATGTGATATATCAGAAATTGTGTAATAGCATTATTGTCCCCCTAAAATATTTTAAATAAATACAGTTTATATGGGTAGAAGACTTGAAAAATTAAAGGACAGTGCACACTCTAGGAACTCAGCTGCAATCATTTAATAACCTAATAACCAACGTTTCGACAGACAAGCTGTCTTCATCAGGGTATAATGACAAACACTGCGGGGTGACTAGTTTATATAGTGTCAAAGGACACACACAGGTGTCTGTAATCATGACCGGGTGTGGCCTAATATAATTGGTTAATTCTCAGATATAAAAAATAACATACCAAAAACATGAATGGATAGCATACGATCATAGATACAATTTGGCTACATAGGCCTACAAACATTTACAACGGAAAAATCACAATAATCACAAGAATGACTTCAGATCAAAGTCTACGTTGAGACCGAAGGGAGTAAGAGTCTTTAAATTAATTAAAGATCCAGGCAGCCTCTCGTTTTAACAATACATTGTCGAGGTCACCCCCTCTCCTAGGGAGGGTGACATGTTCGATGTCGATATAATTTAGGGACGAAATCGAGTGGTTTGCGTCCAAAAAAGTGAGCCGCTACTGGTAAATCGATGCACTTAATGGTGCTACGATGCACCGAGATTCGTACTTTTAATTTGCGCTTTGTTTAACCCACATCATTTTTACCACAAGCATCATTTATAAGATAAATAACTGCCTTAGTGGAGCACGTGATAACACCTTTGATAGGGATATGTTTCCCTGTTCGGGGGTGTTTAAAGGATCTACATTTATAAGTGCCATTGCATTGAGCACAGCCATTACACTTGTAGTTTCCATCCAGTAGGGGCGCAAATAGACGTTGTACAGGGTGGTAAATCAGAGTTTACCAATTGATCTCAGAGATTTCTGCCCGGCGAGAATACGATCAAGGGAGCGCCTGAAAACACATTACCGATACTGTCATCGGAGTTTAGAATGTGCCAATGTTTGAACGATTCCCTTAATTTGTTCAAAGCACTTTGCATAGCGCGTAGTTAGAACGCAAAATGCTTCTTTTTGCGAGACTGTCCTTGAAAAATATCTCGGTTTATTTTGAATTTTCTCAATGTCAGTATTAATCTGGCCATCTTTGTACCCTCGCTCCTTGAATTTTATTTTCGTCTCAGCCATGTTTCTGTCGAAATCTGGTTGTTTTTTGCTTTTTTTTTTTATTCGACAGAATTGGCTGTATGGCAAACTGTTTTTCAAGGGAAGTGGGTGACAACTATCAGCCCTCAACAAACTGTAACGATCAGTAGGTTTCCTGTAAAAATCAGTGTATATAACATTATCCTCACAGGAGATCAAGGAAACTGATTTGACGTGTCAGATTGCAAAGTAAATCTCAGATGCTCAGAACAAGAGTTAAGAAAAGTATGGAATGCCTGGATCTGTTTTGCATCACCCCTCCATAAAACAAAAATGTCATTGATATACCTTTACCAAATAATGATGTTAGGCAAGAAAACATTTGAGAGGATTCATGGACTGTTTCTCCATGTAACCCACATACACATTAGTATAGTTAGGAGCCATGGGGGATCCCATAGCAGAACCCTTTGTCTGAACAAAGAAATCATCTAGAAACATGAAGTAGTTGTGTGTGTGTGTGTGTGTGAGTACTACTTCAGACAATGTTATAATGCATGCACTGGAAAGTAGTTTATCAGGGTCACGTGCAGAAGAAAATGTTCCATAGCTTCAATACCGCCCTCGTGTGGAATATTCTGTATAACGACTCAACATCAAAAGTAACTAACAAGGTATTCTCAGGGAGAGGATCAAGAGATTCAACGATAGAGATCATACTGCTGGTGTCCTTTACAACAATGGGGCGCCCTGGAGATTTTGTAACATTCTTGTGTAATTTCGGCAAAGTATAAAAAGTAGCAATTTTAGGGTGTTGAATAGCCAAAAAGCAGTGTTCTTTTTTGGTTATCTGACCAGAACTTAAATAACCATCTAGGACAGTAAAGATAGTATTCTGAAATTGGTCAGTGGGGTCACTTCTGAGTTTCTTGTAAAAAGTGTTGTCAAACAGTTGTCTATGACACTCATTTACTTAAACAGACCTATCCATGAGCACAACCGACCCACCCTTATCAGCAGGGCGGGTAAGGACTGAGTATCGGATTGTACAACCGACCAACCCTTATCAGCAGGGCGGGTAAGGACAGACGTATCGGATTGTACAACCGACCCACCCTTATCAGTAGCGCGGGTAAGGACTGACGTATCGGATTGTAAATCAAGCAAAGCTTGTTTTTCATCCTTAGGTCAATTATGGAAAGACATGTACTCCTGTTTGTTCTTACGGAGATGAACGATCTCTTTTTCAACGAGTCTGCAATATGTCTCAATAGAGTGATTGCGATTTAATGGAGGTACAAAATAACTCTTTACTTCTAAAAGGAGTCGGAATATGTGCAGGTCAGCAACCTACATGTTCAGTAGAAATATCACGATTCGGGGAGCTAAAGTATTCCCTTAAACGGATGTTTCTAAAATAAAACTTAAACATGTCTACCTTAACATCGAAATCGTTTTACTGAGTTGTAGGCACAAAAGATGACCCTCTATTAAGCAAGGAGATATGGGCAGGGCTCAATATCTTGCTTGATAAATTGAAGACACTCAGTCCCGTGGGGTCTGGGACCGTGTGAACGGTCCCCTCTGCCTCTGGTAGTCGTTTCTTCTTACCCCGTCGGGTGCGGCATCTCGTCGGTGCGCATGTCCGCGGCTACCTCCCCGTTTCCATCGGCCCAGTCTCTCGTTGGATAAAAAAAAAAAACTGGCACTGGTAGCAGATGAGGCGCTGGTTGTAGGTCAGTCGGGGATGGATAGAATGTAAGCGGCCTCCCTCCTGCGTCTGTCATGGAGAGGAGGACCTCTTTTATCAGGGTTTCTCCAGGAGTAGACTTTGTCCGCGGCCTTGTCTTTTTTGTTTTGGTTGAATTTCTTTATTTTAAGTTCCTTTATTTCTTTAGACAACTTGTCCTGGAGCGCTTGGTTAGTTTATAAGTTAATTGAATATGCCAGTCCATTTCAATAAAATCTTTTGTCAACTGGTCAACAAATAATGTTATTAAATCAATCGAGCATTTGTTCAGGATGGCACACCAGCGCTCACAGAAATACTCTGTGCGCTGTCCCAGTGATGGTTCTTTTTGCCACCTGAGTCCCGGTGGAATAATGCCTTGACGCACCACCGCTAACTAAACTAGCCGTTTCACAACAGATGAAAATCTGTAATCACAACCGGGGATTGGCTTGATAGCATTGGTTAATTCTCAGATATAAAATAACATACCAAAAACATGAATGGATAGCATATGATCATTGAGTCACTGATGTGAGGGTTGGCACCCCCCTCCCCCCCCTTGGGTTGTGCGTGGGGGAGATCTTTGTGGGCTATACTCAGCCTTGTCTCAGGATGGTAAATTGGTGGTTGAAGGTATCCCTCTAGTGGTGTGGGGGCTGTGCTTTGGCAAAGTGGGTGGGGTTATATCCTGCCTGTTTGGCCCTGTCGGGGTATTGTCGGATGGGGCCACAGTGTCTCCCGACCCCTCCTGTCTCAGCCTCCAGTATTTATGCTGCAATAGTTTGTGTCGGGGGCTAGGGTCAGTCTGTTATATCTGGAGTATTTCTCCTGTCTTATCCAGTGTCCTGTGTGAATTTAAGTATGCTCTCTCTAATTCTATCTTTCTCTCTTTCTTTTGTTATTTCTCTCTCTCTGAGGACCTGAACCCTAGGACCATGCCTCAGGACTACCTGGCCTGTTTTCAACTCTCTAGAGACACTCTGAATGATCCGCTATGAAAAGCCAACTGACATTCGCTCCTGAGGTGCTGACCTGTTGCACCCTCGACAACCACTGTGATTATTATTATTTGACCCTACTGGTCATCTATGGGGTGGCAGGGTAGTGGTTAGAGTGTTGGACTAGTAACCGGAAGGTTGCAAGTTCAAGTCCCCAAGCTGACAAGATACAAGTCTGCCCCTAACTGCCCCTAACAGGCAGTTAACCCACTGTTCCTAGGCCGTCATTGAAAAAGGAGTTTGTTCTTAACTGACTTGCCTAGTTAAATAAATAAATATATTTGAACATCTTGACCATTTTCTGTAATAAGCTCCACCCAGTACAGCCAGAAGAGGACTGGCCACTCCTGGTTTCTTCCTAGGTTCTGTCCTTTCTAGGGAGTTTTTTCTAGCCACCGTGTATTGCTTGCTAGGCTAGAACTTTGTGACATCAGCTGATGTAAGAAGGGCTTTATAAATACATTTGATTGATATATACAATTTGGCTACATTTACAATAGCAAAATCACGAGAATGGCTTCAGATCAAAGCCTACGTTGAGACCGAAGGGAGGGAGCAAGAGTCTTTAAATTAAAGATCCAGGCAGCCTCTCGTTCTCCTAGGGAGGGTGACATGTTCGATGCCGATATAACGTAGGGACAAAATCGAGTGGTTTGCTTCCAAAAAGTGGGCCGCTACTAGGTAAATTTGTTTTATACAAATTGTCTGTATAAATAGCCTTTATAACATATGTAAACAGGCCAGAAAGGTATAAAAAATATATTGGAATGCTTTGAGTGCTATTATAATCAAATCAAATTCATTTATACCGTATGATAAAATATCACCTACTTGTTGCACTTACAACTCGTCTAAGTCTATCAACTGATTTGAGCCAGTATATGGCTGTGGATTGACTGCGTTTTTTAATGGAATGTTGGCATATTGGCAGTTAATTAGACAAATGTATGGAATCATTCCTCTAAAACTGGCTAGCTAGCTAACAAACATACAGTGCAGATCAATTCTTCAAATTCAGGATTTTCCACATTATTTTATCACAGTACTGGCAAACCATGGTTGACAAACTCCCTGACCAAATTGGCGGACCTTTATACCATCATAAGAAGGTTCATGTCCATTTGAGACATTCCTACGCCTGCTCAGTTGTTTGCCTACTCTGTGACGCCATAGTAAGAACAGAGAAATCGACAGAACCTTCCATTTAATAAAATTATATTTAATAGAAGGATCTGGAGATCTGGAGAAATCAATTATTGTTGTCAGCTAATTGTTCAATCGTGTCTCATTTGTTTGTGGATAACAGTGCGAGTGTTTTGTAATTCAATGTGTGCATATTAGTGTGGATAATTTAATTTTATACATATATTTTTGTCACTTTCTATTAAAACTATTATTCTGATAATACCAACTGTAACTATTTGCCTATTAAAAGGGTTTATAAAGGCTGTGTTATATAAACTATGGAAGGGTCCAAAGGCTATCCAAACGGATTACCAGCATATAGGCAGATTTTTATCAATGTCAAAATATGACATTTTGACATTTTATCAATGTCAAAATCTAGAGCACAGAATTATTATTGTTTTCCACCCACTAAAACCTTGTAGTAATGAGCATTCAATTAACCCAGGGGCTTTTCCAAGGTTTAGTCGAATGTTGCCTCGGGTGATTTTGCATAATTTCTCTCCGCCTTCTAACAATCCGATTCAAGTGTATTTGCGGAGAATACAAAAATACCCACGCCTCTCCTGAAAGCTCATTGTAAATCCTGCCTTGTGACAAAACAGTGGCCTGATTAGAACTCACCGCCGATTTTTGTCTGGACTAGTGACTGCACATGCAGACCTAGCCAATTGGGTGAAATATTTAATAATCCATAAAACCTAAAAATGTTGCCAAAGCAGTATATGGATGGCAATATTTAAAATGCATAGCCCGTTTTTGTCAAATGAGTTCCATGATATTGCTAGCTACTTTAACAGATGAATTACCTGCCCGTGCTCCCATGCAGTGCCAGTCCAAGTAAATTACCCCATTTGACACCAGGGCAGCATTTACGCTTGGCTTGGGTACAGTAGTGCACCCTCTGACATGACCTCAACCTCAACTCCCCATCCTCCATCGGTAGTAGGTTTCAACCTCTGAAATAACATTAATTAAACCCAGTTTGCTCAGACATGCTGCTGAGAGAGCGCGGATTGCGTGCGAGCTTTGCAAACCTTTCCATTCTAGACAAAGAAAGACGTTTGTTCCAACATTCTAATTTAGGTCACCACCAATGCCTTTTGTGGAATCTAAAAGATGTCCAATCTATTGGGTTGGAAGAATCACGCCATCCTTGTTACCATGGGAAGCGCGAGAAGAACCTCCTCCTTGCTTGCAGCGTCACCAAAGCTAAATCTCGATTTTTGGTGAAAAGGGGGACGGGGAGGTAACTTGCGGTCAACCCACGGCAGAGTAGCCTAGGCTGCCAGCAGTTGTACACGCCATCCTATTAACCATATCGGGTCTGCTGACTTTGATTATTCGCCTATAAATAAATAGAATGCGTGTAAAAGACAAAAACGCACACAAACGTGCCTTGTTGTCAATATACTTTCCTGCAGTTATTGTCTCATTTGGATTTAACAAAATTCAGGCACAGGTAGGCTGATTATTTTCATGTTGAACTGCTAGTAATTGTAGAATAGTCGTGTTTTTATGTTTAAGCAACAGTTTGCGCACATTCTGAAATTAGCCTGGACTTACAATATCAATGGATTCCGTTGAAATAATGGAAAGTGTGTAATCGGCCACTGAAGGGGTTAATTTTATGTGTCAGACCCCTCCCATTATTGTCAGTCATCGTATTAATAATCGCACCACTAGAAGTGTCGCTATAAAGCCGGTTTTGGCGAGAACACCGGAAAGGAAGTGGTGCTGTCTCAGTGCGCGTGGTGCTGAAAGTGCCATCTGAAGTAATGTGGTCGGTCTTTTTTTTCTTTCTGTCTTATCTGGACAGAAACTTTGTCAAGGGAGAATTCCCCAATTATTCCCTAGATGCAGAGAAACAGAGTAAAGATGTGTTTTTCATGCTCAACAGCACATTCTGTGTCAAAATGTCAGGCATTGGGGGAAATTGTCTTTACCAAGTGTCAGACGGAATTGAGGAAGTGCGCTCAGTGCATGACACGTCGGGTGAACTGGTGGACTGCTCAGTAACCATCAACCAGACGCAGGTGAAGTCATTCATGCATGTGTGCAGATTGGGACTGAAGCACCAGATAACCAACCCCGAATATATGGAGTTGAGTTTTGCGGACATGACAGAAGCCAAATACAACTGTCAAGCGTTCCAGAGGACATCAAAGTGCACGACGGTCACCACGGAGAGGATAGCCGCACCAACAGCACAGACACCGAAGGAGACGACGAGAGAGAATTCTGTCCACGAGGATAACAAGCAGAGATCCAAGCGAGGATTCACTTATCCTGGAACCCTGTGGTGTGGAGCTGGCAACATGGCTGATAATTACGACCATTTGGGTAGGTTGTGAACTTGCGTAAAGTTTGATGTTATTCTGTATTTTAGATGCATGATGAACTATTATGACCACATTTAGTCATTCAACTGTTTCCCTGATTTCGGTGCATGTTGGTTTGTTGTTATTGTTTAATATACATTCGCCGTTTGCAGGAGAGTTCGCGGCGACTGACAGTTGTTGCCGCGTTCATGACCACTGCCCCTACGTCATCCATGCGTTTTCTTCAAAATACGGCTACACCAATTTCAAGTGGCATCCTCTTAGTCACTGTGACTGCGATAATGCGTGAGTTGCCTACATTATAGTTGAAACGCCTTTTTTTGTTTAAAAAATAGAATGTTAGGAGCAAAATGCAATGCCTTTGATCCATCCGTTTAAATAATCTATAAAGAATAAATAAATAAACTACTTCATACACTTGAGTAATCATGTTAGACAGTCAGAGGCTCAAACCAATTATATGATGTACTACTACAGTCTGTCAAACCATCCAGACAGGCTACAGTAACCAGGAGTGGCTAATTTTCTCTTTGTCACACTATCTGTGCAGGTTGAAGGAGTGTCTGAGGAAAGTCAATGACACCTCCTCCAGGGTGGTTGGCCAAGCTTTCTTCAATGTCATTGAGGTGCCCTGTTTTCAGTTTATATATGAAGAGCAATGTGTGGAGCGCCACTGGTATGGCGTGTAAGTACAATATTTACTGTAATAATGCACATGTTGTGGCAGGTGCAGCGAAATGCTTATGTTACTAGCATCGACAGTGAACTAGAATGTCTTGCAAATACAATACAAATAATTTTAAAAAATCAAACGAGAATTAACAATCCAAGCATTTTTAGTGGCTTTATAATACACTACAGGGAGCACATTTTAAACCTCTCTCCATCTCTCTTAACCACACAGGTGTAAAAAATATGACAAGCTCCCGGTTGCAGTGCCTAGAGAGTCCATCCCATATGATTTCGGAGGTATTGACGTTATTGACGTGCTGACCGTGGCTCCTCAGAAAGAGACAAAGGAAACAGGCACAGAGCAGGACAATCCTGAAGGCACAACACAGTCCACTGTTTCTGGCTCCCAGACCACTGGCCCTGAGGAACCCTCCCTCAGGAACATGGTCACAGTCGCTGAGGACTTCATCAAATTTCTGGCCACCGTCTCCACCTCTCAGGGTTCGGCTACAGACAACACCAAAGGAGAGACACAGACCTCAGAGAAGAAGAAGAGGAAGAACACTGCAGGGAAAAATAAGAAAAATAACAAGAAAAGGAAAGGGAAAGGAAAAGGGAGAGAGAGGAAGCAGAAAATCGACTTAGTCTCAAAAGGTGCAGAGGAGTCCTACCAAGTTAGTCCTACCAAAGCAGAGGAAGTTGTCAATAAGAGTAACTTTGCAAATGAGCCTGAGAATGATGACCAGGTGAACAGAAATGTCAACCGTTTCAGTGATGGTGAAAAAGATTGTGGAGGGAAAGCGGAGCTTTCTAATGATGTCATGAGAGATGAACCACATGTAGATGAAGAAAGTGCTGCAGATGCCTCTGACACCTCAGCCACTGCTGTCAAGATGGAGCAGACAATGCTGGAAACTCCGGCTCTGAAGGCTCACACAGAAACAGCGTCTCTTTCTGCAACCACCAGCACACCCATTGTGACCACACAGAAAACCAAAAGGCAGAGGTCAAGAAAGGGGGAAGGGAGGAAAAAACAGAGCAACATAACGCTAACTGTCACCCCTAAAGGAGTTGCACGCCATACCGCCATTAAACAGGACCTCCCAACAACCACAACAGAGAGCTCTGGCACCCCGACCATCCCTACCAGCACTCCCATAATCTCTGCAGATCAGCCTGCGCAACTAAAGTTAGAGAACCACAGTGAAAAGCGACATGTTACGGTTACTGCCGGCACCCCCATTGTGACTTTTATCAAAAGCAAAAGGCACAGGTCAAAGGAGAGAGAGAAAACAAATAAATGGAGGAAAATCCCTCCCACTCTTCCCATGGTGGGGGATACTTTCCGAAACCCCACTGAAAAGGATCTTGAAGTGATCACTACTGAGAGCACAAGTGCTCCAGCCATCACCACCATCACTACTGTTCGCGTTGCAGGGCAGCCAGTGTCACACAGACCCAAAAGTCACAATGAGAAAGGATCCAATACCATTACGACTGTAGGCTCAACTTTGAGTGAGACCAAAAGGCACAGGCTGAAAGAGAGAGAGGGAAGAAAGATGAGGAGAAAAGTCATATCAACTCTCTTGGCTGAGGGCACATCTCTTCAGAATCCCACTGAAGATGCCCTTCATACAGTCACTACTGACAGCACTGTTGTACTGAACATCCCCACAATCACCACTGTAGTCGCTGCAGAGCAGGCTGAGATGCTAACGCCACAGAGCATAGAGAGTCATAGTGAAAAGGGACTTCTCACCAGAACAGCCAGCGATCCCGTTATGACTGGGAGAAGACAAGGATCAAAAGAGAGGGAGGGTAGAAAGAAAAGTAAAAAAGTGACCATACCCACTGTTGTCAAGGATGAGGTTCCTATCCATAATGACAATGAAACTAAACTTGAAGAAATAATAACAGGTACAAGTCTGACACCCTCAGCGTCAGAAATCTCATTCAAAGTTGACGAAGTAGGAGAGTTCAATCTACAGGGTTCTGAGAACTACAGAGAACAGGCCCTCAGAGAACAGACCAGCACACACACTATAAGTCCAATAAAATCCACTGTCCAGAAAACGGAAGAGAGAATAGGTAGAAAGAAAAGGAGAAAACCACCACAATGAGACTCATACTAACAATGTTGCTAGTATAGAATGAAAGAGTGAAATGATGTCCTAGATGACTAGTCTGGCTCTTGACTATCAGGAAAACCTGCTATGCAGACTCAGACGTATGTGTAGTATGTGTTAGTCGTCATCTTGTGTATGTTTTGTAAAATCAACATTTGTGCCACTATTCAACAGGAATTGAAACAAGTGAATGAAGAATCAGGATAATGTTTTGTATTATAGTATGTGCATTTAAACACAAATGATTAATAAAATATTGGAAAGAAGCATATATTGAGTGCAATGAATTCTAAAAGTGATGATTTCATTAATAACACAATATTTTTTTTGTGCATGTAGGCATGTACTGTACTCCCAAGACACAGCAGGGAATATTTCATACGGAAGAAATGAGGGAATTCTAAGTTCAGGGAGTTCTCCATTTCATCTGCTTACTCGTAAATGGCTTACTTTTACTTTTCTGCAAACAATTCTTGCAATATTGTATACACAGACAGGCTCCAAGCCAAGAAAGCTGAGCCTTCTTCCAGGTTTAAATAATATTTCCTTTGTTCTGTGTGGGACTTTGGACCTCTAGTCTTTTCCAATGCGATATAAGGCATTGTGATGAAAAAGGTCACATTCCTAAAAAAGAATTACGCGCTCACTATGAACTCTATTCTCCTATGAACTATGAACTCTATTCTCTCCCCTAAATGAGGGCTGTAAGACCCTGAAACACTGAGGCTCAAATCCCTATGCTGATTCTTACACACTACAATTTTTAAAATTAACCTTTATTTAACTAGGCAAGTCAGTTATGAACAAATTCTTATTTACAATGACGGTCTACCCTGGCTAAACCCAGACAACGCTGGGCCAATTGTGCACCGCCCTATGGGACTCCCAATCACGGCCGGATGTGATACAGCCTGGAATCTAACCAGGGACTGTAGTGACACCTCTAGCACTGAGATCAGTGCCTTAGACCGCTGCGCCACGCGGGAGCCCAAATGAAGTTTCACAGAATGAGATTGACATGCAATACTGTTGCTTACTGTACAGACACACATGTATAGAATAAGTTATGTAATTATGTCCAGCAGTTCATGGAAGGTGCACATGATTTTTTGGTATTTCTCACTTAAAGGATATTAACATAAACAGCTCTAGGCCTGCTTCTGTTTTTTGTTTCTTGTCTGCTGTTTCTTGATATTTATTTAACTAATTTACAATAAATTGACAGGATATGTTACAGACTGAAAACATCAGCTAGGATAATAAAATCAGCAAAAAAAGAGACGTCCCCTTTTCAGGAACCTGTCAAAGAAAATTGGTAAAAATCCAAACAACTTTACAGATCTTCATTGTAAAGGGTTTAAACACTGTTTCCCATGCTTGTTTAATGAACCATAAACAATTAATGAACATGCACCTGTGGAACAGTCGTTAAGACACTAACAGCTTACAGACGGTAGGCAATTAAGGTCACAGTTATGAAAATTTAGGACACTAAAGAGGCCTTTCTACTGACTCTGAAAAACACCAAAAGAAAGATGCCCAGGGTCCCTGCTCATCTGTGCCGAATGTGCCTTAGGCATGCTGCAAGGAGGCATGAGGACTGCAGATGTGGCCAGGGCAATAAATTGCCATGTCCGTACTGTGAGATGCCTAAGACAGCACTTCAGGGAGACAGGACGGACAGCTAATCGTCCTTGTAGTGGCAGACCATGTATAACAACACCTGAACATCATACCTGCGGGACAGGTACAGGATGGCAACAACAACTGCCCGAGTTACACCAGGAACGCACAATCCCTCCATCAGTGTTCAGACTGTCCGCAATAGGCTGAGAGAGGCTGGACTGAGGGCTTGTAGGCCTGTTGTAAGGCGGGTCCTCACCAGACATCACCGGCAACATCGCCTATGGGCACAAACCCACCGTCGCTGGACTAGACAGGACTGGCAAAAAAGTGTTCTTCACTGATGAGTCGCGGTTTTGTCTCACCAGGGTGATGGTTGGATTCTCATTTATCGTCGAAGGAACGAGGCCTGTACTCTGGAGTGGGATCGATTTGGAGGTGGAGGGTCCGTCATGGTATAGGGAGGTGTGTCACAGCATCATCGGACTGAGCTTGTTGTCATTGCAGGCAATCGCAACGCTGTGCGTTACAGGGAAGACATCCTCCTCCCTCATGTGGTACCCTTCCTGCAGGCTCATCCTGACATGACCCTCCAGCATGGCAATGCCACCAGCCATACCGCTCGTTCTGTGCGCGATTTCCTGCAAGACAGGAATGTCAGTGTTCTGCCATGGCCAGCTAAGAGCCCGGATCTCAATCCTATTGAGTACGTCTGCGACCTGTTGGATCAGAGGGTGAGGGCTACGGCCATTCCCCCAGAAATATCCGGGGATTTGCAGGTGCCTTGGTGGAAGAGTGGGGTAACATCTCACAGCAAGAACTGGCAAATCTGGTGCAGTCCACGAGGAGGAGATGCACTGCAGTACTTAATGCAGTTGGTGGCCACACGAGATACTGACTTACTTTTGATTTTGACCCCCCCCCCCCCCCCTTTGTTCAGGGACACATTATTCAATTTCTGTTAGTCACATGTCTGTGGAACTTGTTCAGTTTATGTCTCAGTTGTTGAATATTATGTTCATACAAATATTTACACATGTTAAGTTTGCTGAAGATAAACGCAGTTGAGAGTAAGAGGACGTTTCTTTTTTTGCTGAGTTTAGTAAAACAGTTGGACACTTCAGTAAGCAGTGACTGGTATTCAAAGCTTAAGCTACTGATGGTGTTCCAGACTGGGACTAGACCCAAGCATTCAGACCAGCTCAGTTTGGGGGGGGGGGACAGAGTGTTTAAGCAGTACTGGCAAGTAGTAGGCTAGTTTGATCTGAGACAAAGTATAATAATTTCTCACCTCATACCACAGTATATTACATCAGCTGCATTGTCAGTGTTTTTCAATGGTCTTTTGAACGGAATCATATTGTATTTTGTATGGTCTGACTACTTGAGAGGAACAATTGTTCGCAGTTGGCAAAGAAACAAGAGAGTCTTCAGTATTTGACATTTTTATGAAGGAAAGGCATTCAACAATGCTAACATGCAGCTTTAATTAGTACTGCAGGCTGGCACTGATAGATCTCTTTGTTATGGACTCATTTTGTTTGTGGATTACATGAGAACATGATGAATACTAAAAATAACTGACACTGTTCTTACATGAGTTGAATTCAATTACAGGAAGTGAATTTTATAGTTTTAAAATACATTCATATGGGTTAAATACATTGACAGAGGATAACATTTAAGTGTACTGTATATTACGGGACAGCAGCTGTAATGTGAATATGCTGATGTAGCACAGTATGCACAGACCACAACATGTTTCAGTTGGCAATGCATTTAAAAATACAAAGTAAAAAAAATAATACAGTTAGTAAAAGTGCTTGAGGTCCTATACCTATTCTGTTCAACACTTCCAAGTAATACTGTCAATGTTCTTCATTATGTTACACTCAGAGTAGACATGAAGCCTGTATAGCTAATGTAGGCTAAAACCTATACCTAGTCAGCTCTCAGGCAATACACCAAGCAGCAACTGGATATGAATCCAGAAACTTACAAGTCATTAAAATGGCCTAAGACTCATGTGACAAAGATAAAATGGTATAGATATAATATACATGGTACTACAAATGGCCTTTTCAAACCCCTACTGAGAGATAGTTAATATTTATATAGCATATGTACAGTAACCTCGGGTGTGATTCAGAAAGAAATAGTTTTCATTGGTTTTTGTTGCATCACATGCATTTGAAGTTAATACGCTTAAAACCTGGTTTAAACAAGGCATGCAGTTTTCATTGTTTCCAATACATTCCACTAAAATTGCAAGCGAGAAACAGTGCTACCAAAGAAGTGATAGTCAACGTTTCCAACCATCTTCTTTAGGTGAATTTGAAACAAACCACTGTTATCAAATACATTATCCACGTGCAATTCAGTCATCCATGTTGGTCACCATCATCTTATCCTTCAATGTGAACAACTGAAGCAGTGAAGTGTATGCAGTAATATATAATGAGTCCAGTTCATATACAGTACAGTAGGGGTGAGTAACAGTGGGATCGGGAGAAAGAAAGTCTCCTCTGGACCTAGCGATCCATCTCATCCAGCAGCGGTGTGGCGTCTCCAGCGAGGGACATGGGCGTGCTCTCGATCATGGGGCTGGGAGAAGGTCGTGGGGTCATTCTGGGCCTCGTCTTCTTGCGCTCTGCCTCTTTCTCCTGGAGCCACTGCTCGGCCATCTTTCCCCAGTCCACTGCTGTGTGGGAAGTTGCCCTGAGGGTTGGGAGCAGGGAGAAAAGATAACTCACTATTTACTTACTCACTCACAATGTAGCAGTTGTATGCTTCCTGAACAATTAGAGGTAAGTTATCTGCCGTTGGAAACTTCTGTAAGTACGCAGCTACATACATGGACCATAATCTCTCCATTTGAATGACCCAAATTGAAATGGTTTCTCTATTGGATAATTCTGTCTAAGAGCTAGTTTTGAGAGGTGACTTACTTTGGTGTTGGTGTCCTGTGGTGGCGGGAGGAGGATGTTGATGATGGTGTGGAGGAGGAAGGGCGGTGTCCATGTCCGTGTGAGGACTGGGGAGTGCTGCTGGGGTACTGGGGTGTGGTGATAGTCTGCTGCTGGCTGGGGGTGGGGGTGGTGTATGAATAGCTGGGCGTCAGAAGGGGAGTAGCAATCGGCTGCTGAGCTGGTGTGGCAAACACCTGGGACAAAAAAAATAAAGTTGAAGGGCTCATGTTGAACAGAAATATGAAAAACGGATAGAGATGAAAGTGCAACGTTTTTGTGATTGTGACATTCAGATATACAGAAAGTGTCTGTGTATTCCAAACGTACATGATAGGCGCTGCTGCTCCCCCCTCCGCCGCTGCTGCCACCAGTATAGCCGTACTGGCTGGATGCCCATCCGGCTGGTGTGGTGTTGGGGTTCTGGCCCTGGCCCGTTACTGCGGCAATGGCACTGAACATCTGAGAGGTCATGTTCTGAGGGAGGGCGTTCACTGCACGAGTCAGATCTGAGTGACAGACGCACAGGGCATACATAATACATACAACTTTATACATTAGGAGAAGATTAAACAGAGAAACTGTTTCTTAAAAGTCCTTAAAATGCTGACGATTTCAACCTTAGGATGCATGAAATGTTAAAAACCAATTGAGGTAACATACAGTATATCATAGCCATAGAAATCCTGGGGAGTGAGTATACGTACACAATAACTGACATAGGGCCGGAACAATACCAGTATCACGATACTCGTTAGTATCGTGGCAAGGAAACAAAGCACAAAGCAGATTTGACTTCTTTAGGAAAACAGCCCTAATGCTGGAAACAAACATAATTATGTTGTCATCCAGAGTCACATGTATTTATTTTTACCAAGCTATAGCACACAATATTCTACATACAGCAGGTTTTTAAATAACCAAAGAGTTTTGTCTGCTTCGTGTTTTCCTTTTTGTCATGGAAAAAATATGGCGATACTGGTATTGTCCCGGCCCTAAACTGACCTGCAATGTTAATATTGGCTGGCGTGGCATTGACAGAGGCTGGGGTTCGTGTTCTACTGCTGCTGCTGGGAGTAATCCCTGTAGGAGAAATACCAAATATCAGATAACAGAAGTGAATCTGTCATTAGAGCACGATTAACCTGGACTGTAGGTTTCATTGTGTGGCATTCTGTGTATGCTCTGACCTGCCACTGGCTCCTGGAAATGGTCTTTGAACCAGCGGAAGAGTCCATTGACTGTGGGAAAAATCTGGCCTCTGTATCTGAACCCCTCAGGCGTGACAGTCACAAACTCAACCCTGCATGCCAGAGAAAAGTCATGCCATTCTGATTATGACAATATAACAATGACAGTACATTGTGACACTACAACACCACAGTATAGTACTTTATGAACACCACAGTATAGTACTTCACTGAACAGTGATAATTACTGTGGATACATGTGACAAACCCTCCTGAGCGAGAAGTAAATAAGGGTTAATGTTTATGTCCTTTCATGTCTCTAAACAAGCACCAATAATCACTCTTTCTCTTGGCAGGCAACAGCGGCAGAGACAAACAGGCGCTTTATGCTTCCCCTACTGTACTGACACACATTCTGTGTTTGGGTTTTGGGGGTGAGGCAGTTTCATTTCCAACACGAGAGCTTTTTTCTTTAGGGTGTCAATTACACATGAAAGAAAATGAAGCCAAGTGCATCTCCAGCATTTCTATATCTATGCAACTTCATACATTGTATGAATGGGTGTTTTTTTGAATGACAAAGGCAGCGGCTAGTGTGGTTGGCAGTCCTGAGGTAACCTTGGTTTTCCGCGGGGCTGGTAACCGAGCAGAAACTTCCCTGGCAGCTCTCTACAGGCAGACACATAGTAGGGGATGAATGTAGGCTTTTCCTTCTTGCTTTTCACTAAGACCTCCTCCATTTTCTGCAATTCAAAAAACAGGGATGGCAGCTGATGATCAATCGAAGAGAATTGAAAAGGTTTCTATCCCATCTGTCTCTTTGAAACTCTTATTCTCTCTCTCTCAAACACACACACACACTGGCAGATAGGCTGATACACACATAAATACACATTCATACACAATGATACTGTGAATTGAAAGAAAGTATATCCTTGTTCCTACCTTTCGGTCTCCACCATTGCATTCTTGAAAATACTTGTGACCAAGTAGATCGCGAGCAAACGCAGCCATTGGTTGAACGTATCTGGCTGTGATTTCATCCAGATCTTCAAATTCCTGAGAAAAAGGTCAAACAAACTAGTGAAACACATTGCTTTCATGCCAAATGGCGCCCTATTCCCTAAATAGTGCACTACTTCTGTAGATTATATAGGGAAAGGGTGCCATTTTGGACGCACATAATTAAATTCATACAGCCATATACTGCTTCATAATGAAGAAGCCTGTGAATGGAGCTGACCTCAGTGTTGATCCACAGGGTATGTCCCAGGCTGAAGGCATTCTCCTTGCCCTCCTCTCGTACGTCAATGTGCTGGTAGATGCCATCAGCAACCTTCCAAGTAACAGTCAGGTGGTTCTCTCCCTTACTGCTGGGCCTGATGATCACATCTCCCTGGTCCATGGACTCCATCATCTTCTCTGCCTGCTTGAAGTTGATGTTATGGAACGATGGGTGGGCTATCACCCTCTTGATGTAGGCTACAGGGAGTGGAAAGATGTATTTTAGCGTTTGGTATTATATTATTAGGCCTGGTTTCCCAGCCACAGATGTAGCCTAGTCCTCGACTAAAAAACACTTTAAATTTAACATTTTCAATGCCCAGGCTTCTTATTCCAGGACTAGGCTTAATCTGTGTCCCGGAAACTAGCCCAAAATCTACTCTTACTACCATTACCAAAATCAACCAATAATAAAAGATGAAACAAGAATGTAATTTTATCCATTTATCAATTCCAGCTATGTTCTCCATCTAG
Organism: Oncorhynchus mykiss; assembly: GCF_057628025.1. Classification (NCBI taxonomy): domain Eukaryota; kingdom Metazoa; phylum Chordata; class Actinopteri; order Salmoniformes; family Salmonidae; genus Oncorhynchus; species Oncorhynchus mykiss. The sequence continues at coordinate 21,994,107 of NC_143048.1, read as the reverse complement.
AGTTGTACAGTAAGATCTCAGACAGGTTCACACTTGTTCTCTGCTGTTTCTTCTTGGCCTCCTCCTCCTGCTTCACATCCTCTGTCTCAGTGTCAAAGTCGTAGTAGGTGTCCTTGGGAAGCTTCCACTCATTGTTTTTATCCGACAGGTCTGACGTCCGACAGGTCAGATCCACACTGAGCTTCTCAATGTCAATCTTCATGATCCTGCAGTGCACTGTCATGCCCACCTACAGCAGGTTCAAGTTAAAGTGTTATGACTTTTATAAAGTGCTATATGACTTATAAAGTGTTGTTACTTTTATAAAGTGCTATATGACTTATAAAGTGTCGTTACTTTTATAAAGTGTTATATGACTTATAAAGTGTTGTTACTTTTATAAAGTGCTATATGACTTATAAAGTGTTGTTACTTTTATAAAGTGTTATATGACTTATAAAGTGTTATATGACTTATAAAGTGTTATATGACTTATAAAGTGTTATATGACTTATAAAGTGTTATATGACTTATAAAGTGTTGTTACTTTTAGAAAGTGTTATATGACTTATAAAGTGTTATATGACTTATAAAGTGTTATATGACTTATAAAGTGTTATATGACTTATAAAGTGTTGTTACTTTTATAAAGTGTTATATGACTTTGGTAATTGACTGGTAGTTATACTGAAACCGAGAGATATTTTGGGGGAAACTACAGTGATACCTTAACCCTTTCTTCAGGGTGCTTGACCACTTTGTCACTGAGGAACTTGGTAGGGATAAAACCGGTGACTCCGTTGTCCATGCGACAGCGGACCCCAATAGCTTGGCCAGGGCAGGAGCCACTGTCAAAATGATTCCACACCTGCCAAAGAAAACAGAGGCTATGTCAGACTTTGCTGATCAAAAAGACAGCTGTGGTCAATAAAACTATAGCAACAAATAACAATAATCTAGGAACTTAAAACCCGATAGCCCACCACTCTTCAGATGGGCTGTCACTCACAGTGTGCAAGTATAGATTGCAGCAGAATATGGAGCATATCAGATTCTCACCTCGCTGAGCTCCGGGAAGTTATCCTGCTGACAGAAAGGACACTGCCACAGACCTGTCTCATCATTCCTTATGGCCTGGTCATAACTCTCCCCCTGGGGGCGCCGATGAGCAATGCCTGTCACCACACTGGTGATCAGTTTACCTAGAGAGCCACGAAGACAGTCAGACCGAGACCATGAAAACAGTGTTGAGATACCAATTAGGGAGTTATACATATTTTCTACTATGTCCACATTGGGGCTGTGACTCCCTGCACCAAAAAAGGTTGGTAGTGTGCGTGTTAACCCATAATTTTGAAAGAGATATCAATAAGGCCCTGGTTGAGAAGAAACATTACGTACCGATGTAAAAGGTCTCTGGTGTCTCCTTGGTGAGCAGGTTGAAGATCTCCTCTGTGTTAGGTCCTCTGTAGGTGGACCTCAGGTCTTTGTACCTGCAGCTCAGCTCAGCACGGATGTCATACAGGGTGATGCCCTTGTTACCATAGCCCTGTGGACACAGAGAGTCTCAAACAGTGAGCACTACAATGTCCTCAGATCAGGAAGAGGATGCAAGCTCTTCATAACCACCCAGAGTAGGACAACGTATGTGTTCCAAATGGCACCCTATTCCCTATATAGTGCACTACTTCTGGGATGCAGCCTACATCTCCCACACTGACCTGTCTTTCCAGCTCCTCAGCAAAGGCATCCAAGTCTAGGTCTTTGAGCCGCTCCGGGTTTTCCAGGATCTCCTCCAGTGCTCCAGCTGGGTTGGCGTCCTCCGCTGACTCATCGTACTCCAGGGCATCCACGGCCATCTTCCTTGCCCACTCGTAGGTCTCTGGGTGCACCCGCGACCCGTCCAGAACCTCAATATAGGAGTCAGTACTGCAGGTAGGGAAAGACACTATGTAGTGAATTGGCTGTGTGATGATATCAATAAAAGTAGTAGTGAATGTTACTATTATGAGTTAAATTTCAAAACAAAATATGTTTTTTAGTCTCAGGAATTTTCTGCAGTATTGCATGAATGACCATGCCCAATGGTCTGAGACCGACCTGTCTCCAAGTGAAGCTGTGTCAATCTTGATGAAACCAGCACAGTTGATGAAGACCTTGGGGCCCATGTGACACATGGTGACCAGCTGAGTGCGGTTTTCCAGACGAGTGTTATTTTGCTTCAGGATCTGGAAACAGAGATGGATAAGTGTACATGTAAAAGTATCTATTCAGATGTCAATACAGTAGAGCAGTGGTTCCCAAACTGTGGGTTGCACAGGGTCCGGCTTTAAACTTACTCTTGAAAGTTGTAATAGTAGAATGCCAAAGGTGCAATTTCGAGTAGTGCATCATCAGAATTCTCTTGTCATGTCAGTCATTGCATACCTTCGAGAGCTATTTATAACTTGTCAGAAATGTCCAGATCAACTTGCCCATGTCAGATAAAGTTTTCTAACTAGGTTTTTTTGCCTATAGATTTTGTGGTAATATTAGAGTCATTCAAATATCACATGAATACTCATTAGACATGTATAGAATTGCGAGAAAATTTGCTTTAAAACCGCAAAAACTTCTCTGGACCACATGACAAAATGTGTAGAATTGCAGAAAATGTACTTTAAACCTGCAAAATGTTCTCTCCACCAACAAAAGGGGTGTGAACAGTTTGTGTCATGAACAGTGCTTGCGCCCATAGAAATAGATGTGACGCGAGTGCAAGTGGGGAAGTGGGATTTTCCACAATGCTGGAAGGGGGGCCTGAATGAAAAAGTTGAGGAACCAATGCAGTAGAGTACTGAGAAACTAGAATAATAAAAACAAATAGGTACATACTGCTACTGTATATTAATCAATTCTATCTGGTAACACTTGGTATATTGTTGCTTTTATATCTGTGTAGTAACACTGTAATTACATTGCATTAACATGTTGGCAATCTAGATGCCTTATGTGATCTATATCTTACCCTGAGCAGGTGGGATCCCTTCCTGGGCCCCAGGCCACAGACGTACTGCACCAGGCTCTGGGTGTAGGGGTGGGCCATGGCCCGGTTCACATCCACACCCACTTCATTCACCCGGTTGATGAACTCACAGTACAGAGCATTCAGCAGGTCCTCCTTCACTACATGCTCCTGTGTGGGAAGAAAACAGAGAACAGTTAGACTCACTCTTTACAGACACATTGATTCACAGACTTTGATTCAAACCAGACTATGATTATCATGTACAGTCAACTAGACTTGCTACTGCATTAGGGTGATTCCACTCCAGAATGGCCCAAAAATATTTATGTTATTACAGATTTTTTGTGAGAATTCCCAGAACACTTAATTGGGAGGAAGGATGTTTAACATGCTTTTTACATTTGTATCACAACATTGTTTTAGAACCATTTTAGGCCTTTTTAAAACCTATACCTGCCTCCTGTAAGACCCTATGATCCGTGAACCGTACATGTTACAGACAACATCTTGGTGTTTGGAACAATATACTCTTTAAACACATTACATTTTGAGAATGTGCTCTCCATTTTATACATTGACATTATAGGTTATTAACCAATCACAGCTAGGGCTGTTACGGTGACCTGAGTCACGACCGCAGTCAAATTCCACGTGATAATTTAGTCATTGTAACTAGGCCTCTCCAAGCTCTAATGCTGCTGATGGTCATTAGTAGCCTACCAAACCCAGCACTCTGTTGTCCATCTAATGACTCTGGCATCAATGCAAATGTAATCGAAAATGTAATCTATAGGCTATTCAATTGCGTGAGAAAACAGAGTTTTGATGGCTTCTATTAAAAAGAGGTTCCCATCAGCTTTCTATAGGCTAGGCTTACTATACTACTAACCTAATATTAAGAAAATTGCTTTGTTTTACAACAGGTGTATAGCCTACCTGGCTGGAATGAAAATGAACCATGGCAAACGCGTCCTCCATTTGCTATTTAAGTGCATAGATTACAATATTCCCCCCCCCCCCCCATCTCTGTTCTGATACAGGTGCATGACAATGGTCCATTCTAAATCAAAACTAATTTCACACATTCAGTATATTAATTAGCATACGTAAAGACAAGATTAAATTATGAATAGTCTGATGGGTGATATTATCACTTGTGATTTATATATCATTTTAACATTTTATTTCACCTTTATTTAACCAGGTAGGCTAGTTGAGAACAAGTTCTCATTTACAACTGCGACCTGGCCAAGATAAAGCAAAGCAGTGTGACACAAACAACAACAACGTGTAATAAACAAACATACAGTCAATAACACAATAGGAAAGAAAGTCTATATACAGTGTGTGCAAATGAGGTAAGATAAGGGAGGTAAGGCAATAAATAGGCCATAGTGGCGAAATAATTACAATTTAGCAATTAAACACTGGAGTGAGAGATGTGCAGATGATGATGTGCAAATAGAGATACTGGGGTGCAAAAGAGCAAAAAAAAGTTAGGAGATGGATGGGCTATTTACAGATGGGCTATGCACAGGTGCAGTGATTTGTGAGCTGCTCTGACAGCTGGTGCTTAAAGTTAGGGAGGGAGATATGAGTCTCCAGCTTCAGTGATTTTTGCAATTAGTTCCAGTCATTGGCAGCAAAGAACTGTAAGGAAAGGCGGCCAAAGGAGGAATTGGCATTGGGGGTGACCAGTGAAATATACCTGCTGGAGCGCGTGCTACGGGTGGGTGCTGCTATGGTGACCAGTGAGCTGAGATAAGGTGGGGCTTTACCTAGCAAAAATGACCTGGAGCCAGTGGGTTTGGCGACAAATATGAAGCGAGGGCCAGCCAACGAGGGCATTCAGGTTGAAGTGGTGAGTAGTATATGGGGCTTTGGTGACAAAATGGATGGCACTGTGATAGACTGCATCCAATTTGCTGAGTAGAGTGTTGGAGGCTATTTTGTAAATGACAACGCCGAAGTCAAGGATCGGTAGGACAGTCAGTTTTCCGAGGGTATGTTTGTTTAGCAGCATGAGTGAAGGATGCTTTGGTGCAAAATAGGAAGCCGATTCTAGATTTAATTTTGGATTGGAGATGCTTAATGTGAGTCTGGAAGGAGAGTTTACAGTCTAACCATCCACCTATTTGTAGATGTCCCCATATTCTAAGTCAGAACCGTCCAGAGTAGTGATGCTGGACGGGCGGGCAGGTGCTGGTAGCGATCGGTTAAAGAGCATGCATTTAGTTTTACTTGCATTTAAGAGCAGTTGGAGGCCACGGAAGGAGAGTACGGCATTGAAGCTTGTCTGGAGGTTAGTTAAAACAGTGTCCAAAGAAGGGCCAGAAGTATACAGAATGGTGTCGTCTGCGTAGAGGTGGACCAGAGAATCACCAGCAGCAAGAGCGACATCATTGATGTATACAGAGAAAAGAGTCGGCACGAGAATTGAACCCTGTGGCACCCCCATAGAGACTGCCAGAGTTCCGGACAACAGGCCCTCCGATTTGACACACTGAACTCTGTCTGAGAAGTAGTTGGTGAACCAGGCGAGGCAGTCATTTGAGAAACTAAGGTTATTGAGTTTGCCTATAAGAATGTGGTGATTGACAGAGTTGAAAGCCTTGGCCAGGTCTATGAATACAGCTGCACAGTATTGTCTCTTATCGATGGAGGTTATGATTTCATTTAGGACATTGAGCGTGGCTGAGGTGCACCCATGACCAGCTCTGAAACCAGATTGCATAGCGGAGAAGGTACGGTGGGACTCGAAATGGTCTGTGATCTGTTTGTTAACTTGGCTTTCGAAGACCTTAGAAAGGCAGGATAGGTCTGTAGCAGTTTGGTTCTAGAGTGTCTCCCCCTTTGAAGAGGGGGATGACCGGGGCAGCTTTCCAATCTTTGGGGATCTCAGATGATACGAAAGAGAGGTTGAACAGGCTAGTAATAGGGATTGCAACAATTTTGTCTGATAATTTTAGAGAGGGTCCAGATTGTCTAGCCCGGCTGATTTGTAGGGGTCCAGATTTTGCAGCTCTTTCAGAACATCAGCTATCTTGATTTGGGTGAAGGAGAAATGGGGGAGGTTTGGGCAAGTTGCTGTGGGGGGTGCAGGGCTGTTGACCAGGGTAGGGGTGGCAATGTGGAAAGCATGGCCAGCCGTAGAAAAATGCTTATTGAAATTCTCAATTATCGTGGATTTATTTATGTTTCCTAGCCTCAGTGCAGTGGGCGGCTGGGAGGAGGTGCTCTTCTCCATGGACTTTACAGTGTCCCAGACCTTTTTGGAGTTTGTGCTGCAGGATGCAAATTTCTGTTTGAAAAAGCTAGCCTTTGCTTTTCTAACTGCCTGTGTATATTGGTTCCTAACTTCCCTGAAAAGTTGTATATCGCGGGGGCTATTCGATGCTAATGCAGTACGCCACAGGATGTTTTTGTGCTGGTAAAGTGCAGTCAGGTCTGGAGTGAACCACAGGGTATATCTGTTCCTGGTTCTACATTTTTTGAATGGAGCATGCTTATTTAAGATTGTGAAGAAAGCACTTTTAAAGAATAACCAGGCATCTTCAACTGACGGAATGAGGTCAATATACTTCCAGGATACCCAGGGCAGGTCGATTAGAAAGGCCTGCTCGCTGAAGTGTTTTAGGGAGCATTTGACAGTGATGAAGGGTGACCCCTTAGAGGGTTGTTTGACTGCAGACCCATTACGGATGCAAGCAACGAGGCAGTGATCGCTGAGATCCTGGTTGAAGACAGCAGAGGTGTATTTGGAGGGCAGGTTGGTTAGGATGATATCTAGGAGGGTTCCTGTGTTTACGGATTTGGGGTTGTACCTGGTAGGTTCATTGATAATTTGTGTGAGATTGAGGGCATCAAGCTTAGATTGTAGGATGGCCGGGGTGTTAAGCATGTCCCAGTTTAGGTCACCTAACAGCACGAACTCAATCAATTCACATATGGTGTCCAAGGCACAGCTGGGGGCAGAAGGTGGTCTATAGCAAGCAGCAACGGTGAGAGACTTGTTTCTGGAAAGGTGGATTTTTAAAACTAGAAGCTCAAATTGTTTGGGCACAGACATGGATAGTAAGACAGAATTCTGCAGGCTATCTCTGCAGTAGATTGCAACTCCGCCCCCTTTGGCAGTTCTATCTTGTCGGAAAATGTTATAGTTGGGGATGGAAATTTCAGGTTTTTGGTGGCCTTCCTAAGCCAGGATTCAGACACGGCTAGGTTGGCAGAGTGTGCTAAAGCAGTGAATAAAACAAACTTAGGGAGGAGGCTTCTAATGTTACCATGCATGAAACCAAGGCTTTTACGGTTACAGAAGTCAACAAATGAGAGCGCCTGGGTAATGGGAGTGGAGCTAGGCACTGCAGGGCCTGGATTAACCTCTACATCACCAGAGGAACAGAGGAAAAGTAAGATAAGGGTACGGCTAAAGGCTATAAGAACTGGTCGTCTAGTACGTTTCGGAACAGAGAGTAAAAGGAGCATGTTTCTGGGCGCGGAATAATAGATTCAAGGCATAATGTACAGACAACGTGGAGGTAAACCTAGGCATTGAGTGATGATGAGAGAGGTATTGTCTCTAGAGACATCAATTAAACCTGGTGAGGTCACCGCATGTGTGGGAGGTGGGACAAGAGGGTTAGCTGAGGCATATTGAGCAGGGCTGGAGGCTCTACGGTGAAATAAGACAATAATCACTGACCAAAACAGCAATGGACAAGGCATATTGACATTAGTTAGAGGCATGCGTAGACGAGTGATCACAGGGTCCAGTGAGGAGCTGGGCGGGCTGGAGACACGGCGATTCAGACAGCTAGCGGGCCGGGGATAGCAGGCTAGCAGAAGGGCCTTAGAGGGACGTTGCGACCGAAGAAGTCTGTTGTAGCCCCCTCATGCAGTTACATCGGCAGACCAGTTGTGATGGATCAGCAGGGGTTGCTTCAGGATAGAGACGTTAGCCAGGGGAAGCCAATCGGATAGCAGCTAGCTAGCTGCGATGATCCAGGTGAAGAGGTGAAGAGCTTGCGGTATGAATCCGGAGATAGAGTGCCTTGCGAAAGTATTCGGCCCCCTTGAACTTTGCAACCTTTTGCCACATTTCAGGCTTCAAACATAAAGATATAAAACTGTATTTTTTTGTGAAGAATCAACAACAAGTGGGACACAATCATGAAGTGGAACGACATTTATTGGATATTTCAAACTTTTTTAACAAATCAAAAACTGAAAAATTGGGCGTGCAAAATTATTCAGCCCCTTTACTTTCAGTGCAGCAAACTCTCTCCAGAAGTTCAGTGAGGATCTCTGAATGATCCAATGTTGACCTAAATGACTAATGATGATAAATACAATCCAGCTGTGTGTAATCAAGTCTCCGTATAAATGCACCTGCACTGTGATAGTCTCAGAGGTCTGTCAAAAGCGCAGAGAGCATCATGAAGAACAAGGAACACACCAGGCAGGTCCGAGATACTGTTGTGAAGAAGTTTAAAGCCGGATTTGGATACAAAAAGATTTCCCAAGCTTTAAACATCCCAAGGAGCACTGTGCAAGCGATAATATTGAAATGGAAGGAGTATCAGACCACTGCAAATCTACCAAGACCTGGCCGTCCCTCTAAACTTTCAGCTCATACAAGGAGAAGACTGATCAGAGATGCAGCCAAGAGGCCCATGATCACTCTGGATGAACTGCAGAGATCTACAGCTGAGGTGGGAGACTCTGTCCATAGGACAACAATCAGTCGTATATTGCACAAATCTGGCCTTTATGGAAGAGTGGCAAGAAGAAAGCCATTTCTTAAAGATATCCATAAAAAGTGTCGTTTAAAGTTTGCCACAAGCCACCTGGGAGACACACCAAACATGTGGAAGAAGGTGCTCTGGTCAGATGAAACCAAAATGGAACTTTTTGGCAACAATGCAAAACGTTATGTTTGGCGTAAAAGCAACACAGCTGAACACACCATCCCCACTGTCAAACATGGTGGTGGCAGCATCATGGTTTGGGCCTGCTTTTCTTCAGCAGGGACAGGGAAGATGGTTAAAATTGATGGGAAGATGGATGGAGCCAAATACAGGACCAATCTAGAAGAAAACCTGATGGAGTCTGCAAAAGACCTGAGACTGGGACGGAGATTTGTCTTCCAACAAGACAATGATGCAAAATCTACAATGGAATGGTTCAAAAATAAACATATCCAGGTGTTAGAATGGCCAAGTCAAAGTCCAGACCTGAATCCAATCGAGAATCTGTGGAAAGAACTGAAAACTGCTGTTCACAAATGCTCTCCATCCAACCTCACTGAGCTCGAGCTGTTTTGCAAGGAGGAATGGGAAAAAATTTCAGTCTCTCGATGTGCAAAACTGATAGAGACATTCCCCAAGCGACTTACAGCTGTAATCGCAGCAAAAGGTGGCGCTACAAAGTATTAGCTTAAGGGGGCTGAATAATTTTGCACCCCAATTTTTCCGTTTTTGATTTGTTAAAAAAGTTTGAAATATCCAATAAATGTCGTTCCACTTCATGATTGTGTCCCACTTGTTGTTGATTCTTCACAAAAACATACAGTTTTATATCTTTATGTTTTTTAGCCTGAAATGTGGCAAAAGGTCGGAAAGTTCAAGGGGGCCGAATACTTTCGCAAGGCACTGTATGGAGAAAAAGATGTCCGATAAGCTCTGGGTTGAAACGCGCTGTGCAGACTGGCAGGAGTTGTCCGGGCTAAAGGTTAGCTGATGATCGCTAGCAGTGGCTAGCTGACTACTAGCTAGTAGCTAGCTTCTGTTGGGGGTTCCGGTTCTAAAGTAAAGGAAATAGCAGATCTATACCACATTGGGTGAGGCGGGTTGAAAAATATAAAAAATATATGCGAAGAAAAAATATCTAAAAATATATAAAGATATATACACGGGACACGACAAGATGAAGACAAAGACGCCTGACTGCTACGCCACTTGTGAATGATATATTATCACTTGTGAATGATGTATTATCACTTGTGAATGATGGATTATCACTTGTGAATGATGCCCAGCGTGTGCAGTAAAGGCAAGAAACAGCACATGCCTTTTTTCTGTGTGACCTTTTCAAATCATAGTCGCACACCTCATGTAGTCTAGCCCATAAGCCTATATGTTTTGATAAGGTTTGTATCACAATTTAAGTGACCAAATTACTTCTTAAAATTAAGCACATTAATCCGCTTTACAACTGGTGTAGAGCCTTACTGGTATACAAAGTGGGTGCGTGAGTTTCAAGTTTAGGGAAGATAAGTTTCACCATAAATATGCACCTTTATAATAAAGCATTACATCCATAATCTCATTTGAGGTCACTTTTGAGAACAATGTTTTCCCGCTAATTGATTTTGGAATATTTGTGCTTACTGCCGTGTGCGCATTGCTGCACTTATAATGTGAAGAAATAGCCTGATAGTTTAAAAAAGTTAAGATAAACATTCTGATCTGTTGCATCACCCTCATTGCTTTTTTTGTTGCAACAATTTCAATGATTTTACTGAGTTAATGTTCATTTGAAATAAATTCCTTAGGCCTTAATCTATATGGATTTCACATGACTGGGAACAGATACCTTGAAAAAAATGGGCCTCAGGATCTTGTTGCGGTGTTTTTGTGTATTGAAATTGCCAATCGATAAAATGGTATTGTGTTTGTTGTCCGTAGCTTATGCCTGCCCATACCATAACCTCACCGCCACCATGGGGCACTCTGTTCACAACGTTGACATCAGAATACCGCTCACCCACACGACGCCGTACACACAGTCTGCGGTTGCCATATGGCATAGCTAGATCAGGGCATAACATACGGACATTTTAGAGTATGCTATTCTGTTCTTCTGAAATAGACAACATTTTCTTTATAACATGTTTCTTAAGACCTGTTTAAAATAAATAATGGATTTATTGTGATTGTGAGGGCTATATTAAATGGATTTATTATACTTAAAAAAAAAAAAATGTAGACGTTTCAAAAGGTCTGCATCAGTGGCTTGTAGGCCACCCCCCCCCCCCTGGGCCATGCAGGCATGGAATCGTCCATTTAGTAGGGGTTTGTAAAGGATCTCTGTAAGCTCTGTGTGATTTCATCAAAGCATGCCTGGCCTAATAGAAACAGGAGTTGCGTCCTGAATGGCACTCTATTCACTGTATTGTGCACTACTTTTAACCTGTCTAGGACTGGGACCCTATTCCGTTAGCGGAACCCCTCGCCAACAGCCAATGAAATTGCAGGGCACCAAATACAAATCAACAGAAATCTCATAAATCAAATTTCTCAAACATACAAGTATTAGGCACCATTTTTAAGATAACATTCACATTAATCCAGCCACAGTGTCTGATTTAAAAAATGCTTTATAGTGAAAGCTCCACAAACGATTATGTTAGGTCACCACCAACTCACAGAAAAACCCAGCCATTTTTCCAGCCAAAGAGAGGAGTCACAAAAAGCACAAATAGAGATAAAATTAATCACTAACCTTTGATGATCTTCATCAGATGACACTCATAGGACTTCTTGTTACACAATGCATATATGTTTTGTTCGATAAAGTGCATATTTATATAAAAACATCTCAGTATACATTGGAGCGTTACGTTCACTAGTTCCAAAAACATCCGGTGATATTGCAGAGAGCCACATCATTTTACAGAAATACTCATTAGAAATGTCGATGAAAATACAATTGTTAGACATGGAAATATAGATACACTTCTCCTTAATGCAACCGCTGTGTCAGATTTCAAAAACACTGAGAACGGCACTCAGAGCCCAAACCAGCCAGAGAAATATCCGCCATGTTGGGTAGTCAACATTATTCATAAATAGCATTATAAATATTCACTTACCTTTGATGATCTTCATCAGAATGCACTCCCAGGAATCGCAGTTCCACAATAAATGCTTGTTTTGTTCGATAATGTCCATCATTTATGTCCATTTATGTCCAATAGCTTCTTTTGTTAGGGCGTTTGGTAAACAAATCCAAAAGCGCGTTCTCGTCCAGTCGGCCGAAAAGTAAAAAAAGTTACATTACAGGTCGAAGAAACTTGTCAAACTAAGTATAGAATCAATCTTTAGGATGTTTTAATCATAAAAGTTCAATAATGTTCCAACCGGAGAATTTCATTGTCTGTAGAAAAGCCTGCCATATGAGTTATGTTATACTCACAGACATCATTCAAACAGTTTTAGAAACTTCAGAGTGTTTTCTATCCAATACTACTAATAATATGCATATATTAGTATATGGGACTAAGTAGGAGGCAGTTCACTCTGGGCAAGCTATTCATCCAAAAGTGAAAATGCTGCCCCCTATCCCAAACAAGTTAATCAAAGTCCTATTTGGAACTCAGTCTGTACCTGCAAAGGGTGTAACTTGAGGCAGAGGATGTCTTCGTCACTGCTGCACACCTGAGCATACTCCACCAGGGGGTCCTGGATCTTCCTGGCCACAGACACAGCCTGTCTCAGGAGAGGGGGGTAGTCCCGGAAATCTGCCTGTGGATTGGAGAAATAGAAAAATAAAGTACCAGTCAAAAGTTAGGACACATCTACTCATTCAAGGGTTTTTCTTTATTTGACTATTTTCTACATTGTAGAATAATAGTGAAGACATCAAAACTATGAAATAACACATACGGAATCATGTAGTAACTAAACAAATCAAAATATATGTTATATTTGAGATTCTTCAAAGTAGCCACCCTTCGCCTTGATAACAGCTTCGCACACTCTTGGCATTCTTTCAATCAGCTTCACCTGGAATGCTTTTCCAACAGTCTTGAAGGAGTTTCCACATATGCTGAGCACTTGTTGTCTGCTTTTCTCATCCAAAACCATCTCAATTGGGTTGAGGTCGGGTGATTGTGGAGGCCAGGTCATCTGATGCAGCCATCCATCACACTCCTTCTTGGTCAAATAGCCCTTACACAGCCTGGAGGTGAATAATCTTTTTTGGTTACAACATGATTCCATATGTGTTATGTCATTGTTGTGATGTCTTCACTATTATTCTAGTAAATAGTAAAAAGAAAGAAGAACCCTTGAATGAGTAGGTGTGTCCAAACTTATGACTGGTACTGTATGTAGAGTTAAGAGAAAAATCTATTTAACTGTCACTCACTCCACAATATTTCAGTCATTGGCAATACATATTACATATTTAAAAACCACATTGTGGACCACTCAGAGAGAGTTTCTGGAGGTACAGTATGTAGAAAACCTCCAATGTAGAGAAAATTGAAATTAGGAAATGCCTTGTGAGAATAAAGAAAACATGTTTGGGAAATGAGGGCAGGACTTGACCTCTGACTTCTTGCTGTTCATGTAGAGCATGGCCAGTTCATTATCAACCAGCTCCACCCCGATGGTGGGGAAGGAG